>NC_045171.1:24669137-24769137 GCF_900700415.2 Clupea harengus | reverse complement strand
TGTCTGTCTCCTACCCAGAGAGTAATTCTTCAAAGCTGCTCAGCTCCCCATGTCTCTGGGCGTTCCAACCCAGATCTAGCTGTCAGAGTGTTCCCGCACCAGTATCCCCTATCAGAGAGACCGCAACTCCACAGAATGGAATCATTTATCGGAACAACATTATGTTTTCCTGCTCCTGCTCTCGTACAGCCATCAAGAAATTGACCCCTAAGGTGTAGAACATGGAAGTCTAATGAGACTTCAGATTCCATTTTGATTTGTAAGTACTGCCGGCACACACTCTGTTCCACTGCCAGAATGGTCTGGAGAGACAGCCCGGCGAGTCTCTGAACAGCAGCAGTTAAAGGGCAGGAGGGTTGCCCCCCGCTCAACCCCTCGGCTTCAGGGAAGGGTCAGTCCCACAGTCCCACAATGCATTAGAGCAGCGGAGCGGAGTTCACATTTCTGGAGCCTTTCAAGCGCCGTTCGGGGGCTATCCACAAATGCTGTACGGCCAAAAGGCCGCCATATGCTGGGAAATAAATAATGGGAGGTGGCAGTCATTTCCCAAGGTCAAGTGACAACGGGCCTGGTGTTGGGCACTGCGCTGACAGTTGGCACGTCAGAACACACAGGCCAAAATTAGCTCAGCATGTCGGCCGTATTCCAGACATGCCTGCCTGCCTGCCTGCCTGCCTGCCTGCCTGCAAGCACCCACCCCACCCCACCCCACCCCCACGTTTCCCTCAGTCCTCCGCCTCCCAGGGGCTGGATGTGGTCACAAGGGACCTGTTGGCAAGAGCTAGGATGAAGGTGTGACCGAGCACGAGAGACGCGCATGTAGGGTGTGAGAGATAGAGAGGGAGAGGGTGAGAACCAGATAGAGAAGGAAAGAGAGATAGACAGAGAGAGAGAGAGAAAAAGAGAGAAAGAAAGAAAGAAAGAAAGAGAGAGAGAGAGCACAGTCGTACAGACCCAGCCTGGCTTCTATTCTTAGGCCCCCCACCAGCGCCTGTCCGTCCCCCAGAGGCCTGTCCACATTAACCACTGTGCACGTCTGCTGCCATGAATGACAGACGCTCCGGACAGATGAATAAACAAGGTGACTGACTGATTGGGCTTATCGTGGAAGCCGGAACAATGGCAATTGTCTGTGGAATTCTCACGGGTCCATTAACTTAGCTTTTCACTTTGGTAAGGTATGGAACGACGTACAAGTGTGTGTGTCATTGTCAGTGGCTGTGTACGTGCGTGTCTGTGGAGAGTGTAAAGGAGGTTGCTTATTAATAGTGCAAGAGCCCGTTTCAATTTGAACGACAGGCTGTACATCAAAGTGAAAGGTAAAAAGCACATAGCACTCATTATCGCAGTCACTCACCCTAAGGCTGGGTTCAGTCTCTATTTGCTATGCTGTGCATATTGTGCCCAAAGCTAAGCCAAAAAACAGGCAAAAGAAAAAGCACAATACGTCTAAAAGTGGAATCCAGTTTCCATGGAGAGCGAGCGAGCGAGCGCGCTGTGGCCTGGCTGGCGGTGGCGTAGGCAGCAGCAGCAGCGGTTAATGGGGTCGGACTGAGCTGCTGCTTGTTGTTTGTTGTTTGTTGTTTCTCCCTCCGCGTCATTGCCGCTAACTTGCGAGGGCGAGTCGAGTCGCTCCCGTCAAGGGAGGCGCCAATCGACTTGAGGCGCCGAAAGCGCCTGCAATGAATCAATTAGCTCTTGCGGGAGAGCCGGGCACGGTGAGGTGCGCTGGGGCATGCCGGCCCTGCGGCCGCCGGCTGCTGATGTGGGCATAGGGTGCATTCCTGCCGAGCCTGGCGCTGCCCCGGCACAGCGGGCTCTTTATGGGCCGTGTGTTTGGAGAGTGGCGGGGCGACGGAAAGGCCCCCGCTACTCAATGGCGCCCCAGTTCCACTCCTCTGCACCTGCCCCTTCAACCCGGGGACACGAAAGCCCTTCCACATGGGGCCACTCGCACTTACATACACAAACACAGCCTGGCTCTTTTTCACTCACTCACACACACTCACACACACACACACACACACACACATGAACTCTGTGAACCAGCCAACACCCACATGCGTGAGGTGGTCTGACATCAATCTGACAGATAATTGGTCGAATTTGAGCCGCGTTTAAAAACTTAAAGAGACCTGGTCCCTCCCAGGGGAGTGGACGAAATGTGTTCCAGTTTCCATAAGTGTCGGTTATACCTCCTGTGACAGGGCTGGGGAACACAGAAGACAGGATAAAGTGAGAAAAATAAAGAGAGAGAGAGAGAGAGAGAGAGAGAGAGAGAGAGAGAGAGAGAGAAGCAATCCCCAATGTGTTCATACACACTCTCTCCCTGAGGGAGCCTCTTTGGCCCATTATTGGTGCACACTAATTACTGCAGATAGAGATAGAATCAGGCCATGGAACAATGTGCATGCAGCTACGTGGCGATGGGTCCTCTCCTCTGACTCTCCAAGACACGCACAAACCCACAAACAAAGGCGCATATGATTAGATTATGATGGACCGCCAGTTCCAAGCCCAGCAATTACAGCTGACAAGTGGAGGAAAGCTACAATGGCTACTGCTGCTGACTCTGTTGGCAGGCTGGGAAAAGGACCTTAAAAATGTGTGTGTGTGTGTGTGTGTGTGTGTGTGTGTGTGTGTGTGAGTGTGTGTGTGTGTGTGTGTGAGTGAGTCTGTGTATGACTATGAACAAAGCTAAGGCTACAGTATTGGGCCTTCAAGAAGCTTTCCTTGTGCTCCCCAACTGGGCAGGGTTGACAGACATTTTTCCCCTCTTTCACTCTTTCCTCCATCCATCCATCCATCATGGAGACTAGCCCTGGCTAGCCACACGCGGCTCAGCTGGACCGCTCGCCATCCCTGCATTCCAAGACCAAGCGGCTGGTGGAGCCGATAGAGGGCTTAAGAGACAGAGACACATCCTACTGTGCCACGTCACCTCCACATATGACCACACACATGCACACAGACGGAGCTAAGAACCCCTCCGACAGGTTCACAGGACTACATCCACATTCTGTTCCAAAGACTCGTACTTAGGTAGACACACAAGTGTGTATGAGCATGACGAAAAACCACACAAATATAAATGATTATACATAAGCACACATACGCTAGCCTACACACAAGCACAAACACACATACGTTATCTCCATCCTGACAAGACACTGTTCTTTTTTTTTTCTATTTCCAGGCTGGGCATTCACACACAAATGCTCGCACACAAACTCTCTCAAATCTCATTGGCTTATCAAAAAGCCACCTTGGACTGAAAAACAGGCTTAGAGCAAACATAAAACACACACTCTGCTGTGTTGCTTTAGAAATTCTGAAATTCTGTGCCACTGCCTTTCATGGCATTGAGGCGTGCGTGGAGCCTGTGTGGGCCGGGGTGAACGCGATTGGAGGCATGGAAACAGGGCTTTTGTGGGGTGGAGGGTTTGGAGGAGGGAGGGAGGGCCGGGGCAGTTGGCTCATGGGGTTCAAAGCTTGGGATGCCTCAGATGGGATGAGCTGAGGTCACTCGCCATGACTTCTTTAAAAGGTTCTATGTGTAAGTCTTTTAGTTTCAAACATTTAAAGAAGAACTAGAAAAAGCAACAGAATGTGAAGAAATAACCATTTAGACGTTATGTCAAAAACGCCTTTACCCTCCGCCACCTTGGCCAAACTTTTTGGTTACTTCTGTGAAAGGAGAGGCGATAGGGGTGCACAAATGTAGTACTATACTGCCTCCAATCGACTTAGGATGGGCCATTTGAAATCTATTCGCTCGCTGAGAGCTAGGCATGCATATACTACCTCCCTCTCTCCTCTCTCTCTCTCCTGCGTTCCCATTCCGCATTCTCTCAGTTGTTCTGTTTCTGTTCTAACCGGAGACTGAACTTGGCCGGCTCCTCTGTTGATTTGACTGCATCTCCGCTGTAGGATCCTAGTCGAGGCGTATCTACACTACAACTGAATCCCACAGCAGGCTTTCCTACGTGCTTTTTGATTCATTATACAGAATGGGTTGGTGTTGCTGTAGCATAAACACAAAAAGTCACATTCACTAAAAATCACCGCCTCATTTCCAGCCATTAAGGCAGCAGCACCATTTGCTATTTGGTTTAATGAAGGTCAGCATCCCCCTACATCTGCACGGTTCTTGCTGCTGGAAAAGTTAATGAATTCCCCGATGGAAACATGACATTTTCTACACTAAACCCCCACCTCCATGTCTGGGTGCCCTCTGAGGCCCGCTGTGCTCAGACCAATCTGTGGAGAACTCGGTTGGGGGTCCGCGTCGCTCAGTAGAGCGGGGGTCAGGAGTGGGTGTTGCGGACACCTGTGTAGTTCAGGTAACGGTTCACAGGGGCCCCCGGGGCTTGACAGGATGCCGATGGAGCCCGGGTGTGTGGCGCCTCACCTCTGGCCCCGCCGTGGAGAGACCCCTCGTGGCCCCCCTCTGGCTCGGAGATTGGCTGAAGCGAGGAGGTGCGGGGGGGGGGGGGGGGGGGGGGGGGGGGGGGGGGGGGGGGGGGGGGGGGCAGGGCAAGGGGCACCGGACTGAAAATGTCAATGAAAACGCAGCATGCTGTCCAAGAGTGGAGAGAAAACAGAGCAGAGAGAGAGAGAGAGAGAGAGAGAGAGAGAGAGCGAGAGAGAGGTAGGGAGATATGGACAAGAGAGTGTGACTGTAAGCCCTGAAGAAAAAAAAAAATTTGACCTGCAGTAAATAAGTGTTTGAGGAACTTACAGAGAGAGGTCTTACAGAGCGAGGGAGGGAAAGAAAAACTCCAAACACTTAAGAAAAGTTCAAAATACAAAGTGCAAAATGTGCTTTCAGTTCTCGTTGCTGAGTAATTGCGGTTTGTTGAGTCTCTCGAGGCTGCGTTTCATTTTAACAGCAAAATCCGTGTAGTTCAGTGGGCGAAAAGGGAGACGAATGGGAGGAAAAGAGAAAAACACAATAAATGTGGTTGAGTACTTGTTTTGGGCCCAACGCACGCTCCATCCCTGCAGTCAATTCCCAGTGTGTTTCAGACAGACCCCAGGGGTGAAACGCCACCGCCCTCCGTGTGCAAATAATGTAATCAAACCTCATTATATCGATGACAGGAGGACAATTCCTCCCCGGCCACTCTTGTCATTCCTCCGTGCCTCTGGGGTGTCGCTGAAGGTTAATTTATTTAAATCTCCCAGCGACTCATTTTCGATTCCATTAAACAAAAAACTAATGAATCTTTGGTCTGCCGTGTAATCAGCTCAGCGCTGTCAGAGGCAGGGAAAACAGCGAGCTCCGATCTCTCCAGGAAACCGCTAAGACCCGAGCATACGAATTAAAAGAATACAGAAAACTGATACTGTGGATCGGCGGGAAAGGTTGTGAACAATTTGACAAAAGATATGCGCATATCAGTCCCGCACGGCTGTGTGCACAGCGATCATGTGAAAAAGGGCAAATGATTTTAAGGGGCAAAAAAAATGGCAGGATAGGGATCTTTACACGTCAAACCAAGCCCTGTTGCCTCACTATCTTCAGAAGAAGAAAAAATATCTAGAGTCTAGACACAGGAGCCATCTTCAAACAGCCCCCCCCCCCCCCCCCCCCCCCCCCCCCTCTCCCCGCCCGCTGCGCGTCCATCTCCCTCTCTCCAGGTAGATCACACGCCGGTACCAGGGAGGCTCATTTCTCATCTGTCTCCCTGCTGCCGCAGCATCACACCGCCGTTATCAACACATTATTCCATTATTCCAACATGTGCCTCAATTACGGCAGCGCACAGGGAGACCTTGGGTGTAAGGACACGTAACATTTCATTAAGGGCCATTACATCAACTCCACTCCTCCTCCTGCTCCTGCTCCCTTTTAAACACACTGGAAACAGATGTTTCATTAACAGGGAAGAGTAGTGCAGGGCCCTATAGGAGTGCACAGCTCAGACACTTTTGAGGGGTGCTGGTGGGGGCGTCCACACCTGTCGCGAGACAAGGGGCCCGAGATGCTGCACTGGGCACACTGACTGACAAGACAGGGTGCTGAAACAAAAAAGGAAAGCCTCTTAAAGCTTTAAGATCTGTTTCTTAATATCAGACTCAGCACTACTGCCCTATAAAGCCAGGGGGCAGAACGCTGAGATTATTAGGGGAGAGAACTCTTGCCAGGGCAGATCCCACAAGGTCTCATATTGATCTAGGGTTTCATTACTGGATAGATTTCTGACCTTCTTTGTTAGTAATTGCTCTCTGGCAACCTGGTCGTTTGTTAGCCACTGTTACGGCTGCAAAGCCAGTATAAACTACGGGAGTACATCTAATATTGTTCAAGGCTTTTAAAAGGCATCATGTGGGTTACCTCTCTCCACTCCTTTCTTAGCCAAACACAAGTGCTGCCTTTGTGAATGGGCCTGCTGCTCTCTCTCTCTCTCTCTCTAGAGCACTAACAGCAGCCAGCCAAAGCCTCCCTCCCCTGTTGGTTTACCAGCACAATCTGTGTCAGAATGATCTAGAAAGCACAGTGTTTAGTTTGTCAGCTGCAGGATAAATGTTAATTTGTAGTGAAGGCCAAGAGCTGAGGGCGAGGTGTCCCAGCGTGCGTGTGGGTAGAATAGGGGGAGTGGGGGAGGCGAGCGTCCCAGCGTGCGTGTGGGTAGAATAGGGGGAGTGGGGAAGGCGAGCGTCCCAGCGTGCGTGTGGGTAGAATAGGGGGAGTGGGGAAGGCGAGTGGGACACGGACGCAAGCACACACCCCTCTGTGACTTGGGTTTTAATTTATGGTGGAGCACCGGGGCTAGCAGCTGTGCATATTGAGTCACGGAAAGGAATGGAAGGGAAAGGTGGACATCCAAAATGGGTGGTGGGGGGGGGGGGGGGGGGGGGTGACGGACGGGGACTTTGAAGGCAGCAACGCCGGCGTCTGCGATGGCAAGGTGGCAGGAAATGCCGCCTGATTTAGATAAACGCCTTGGATGGCATTCAGATGTGGCCCCTCGCTCGTGCGCAGGGGCCCCCCGGCCATCGATCATCAGCGCGCCTCTCAGCAGAACCGGTCAGGCTGTCTGCGTTGGACGAGGGCCAAAACACAAATGCTGCTGCCAGAATAATGGGCCTCGTTTCTATCGCACTCAAGCCCATTTCTGAGCTGTTCGATTCTCATATCGCTGTAATTGAATGAGGGGGTCAAACGGCAGCCATGACAGCTCTCGATAAGAAGCATCCTGCAGCTCCACTGATGGGGTCTTATTGGTCAACAGGTGCTCTACTAGAGAGTCCCCCCCCCCACCCCTCCACCAGTCTGTGTTCCTACTGCCTCATATTCACAGAGGCATAACAGTGTTATCTGAAATTGACACAATCCTGTTTCAAAGGGTGTACAGGAAGGCAGATACAGGCTGTTGCCAACGTCAATAATCTCAGGACGAGCAGAGAGACGACACGAGGCTATTGTGAGAGTGCAGTATAGAATAACACTGTGTTAGCTCAATGAAAGATGCAGCATCTCTGCAGTCTCTCCTCTTGTAATACTTTCAATAAAGCCAATATTTCATTCCGTCTGTCGCTTGGTATGGATCCATGTCCTCTTATAAGAAGCTAATCCAGTTTGCTTTATTAGCCTGTCCCTTCACGTTTTTTTCTCATCATTTCATGACGACCAAAGCAATGGTTAGAATTTCTATTTGCCTTGTGCAGATTTCATGGTCTATTTACCCCAGCAAATTGTTTTTAATTTGCTTATTTCCACGTATTCCTTTTTGGATGGAGGCTCTTCCAGAAAAGGATTTGGATCCAGGCAAAACTGTCAATGGTTTGCACTGCGTTGGCTGAAGAATTATTGAGATTCGTCTTAATTAAAAGCCACCATGGCATAATCACACATCTGCTTGATCCGAGACAAACAGTGAGGGAAAATGCATGCAATGCATGTAGCAATCTCTGATGTTGACAGAGCTGCTTCCCAGGATCATTGGTAGGCGCAGGTGTTCCTCTACCTTATCAGCCAAGTCTGAGAGGCTCTGGTACACCGCCTAATGCCAGAGTTCAATCTGGAGGCTGAATGTAAAAATAATATTAATAACAAATAACACAAACTGACAAACTCTAGCAAATCGTGATGACAGCCACAGATGGTTTAATATGCAGGCCAACAATGCACTTAATAAGGTCACACGAAACCAGTCACGGAACTGACTGCATAGGCAGATCTCGGGTGCAGACGGGAGGTGTTAAAGAGAAAAGCAGGACTTCAGAAAGTCTCCCATAGAAACAGAAGAGCCGAGCGAAGCAACTGCTGGCGTCTCGGCTCACTCGCCATCACCCGTGCCAAACCTCAATGAAACCATGATACCCAGGCCAAAACGCTTTGGCCTGCTCTGGGGTTTCTCCCTCAATGGCCTATTTAGAAAAACAGTGACTTTTCACATCAACATCTCACACGGTCTTAACCATTTAAACTCAATGAACAGAGAGCCTGATTAAGTGTTCCCGAGAGATTATGCCATTCAGTCAATGAGTGGCATCGACATGTCGCCTACGCTTACTCTCAGCAAAGATGGCCCCATGTCGTCAGCGAGGGAGCAGCCTTGTGGTCAAATCCACCTCTTCGTGAGTCAGACCACCAAAGACTCTCTCTTTTAAGGCTATTTATGGATTAGAATGTAAAATTCCTAGGAAAAAAAAAATCTAAATCTAAAATATATTACAAATAATAAAAAGCTGCAAGCAGCAATTGAATAAAGCCTAGAACTCCACTGTCACCTGTAATGAAATCACACCAATGGATGTGTAAGGTAAGGCACAGTTTGAGATCACTTAGAAACTGCACAGTCATGTGACTTACCTCTAATATCTTTATTTTAAATATTCTTTTTTTTTTTTACTGTAACTCTGTGTTTATTGTCACTTTGGATGACTTCTGTCTCCTGCACTTTGTTTACTTTTATTTACATAATTATTTGAAATGTTCTTTTATTTGTACGTTTAACTTATTAAATGACTTTGTAGTCACTTATTTCACTGTCATTTTCAGATATTACACAAAGCACCTTTGACTCTGGCGGGGGATAAAAACTATTATAATAATAGTTGGCTGTACCTTTGGGCGTAGTACTCTTAGTAATAAATACATATGACCTTTCTCTCTTTTCTATTTGGGCCTGCTGCTTGAGCTGAGCTCCTCCACAGAGCGTGTCCCTCAGGAAGCGCCGGCACTGGAGAGAGAGAGCCCACTCCGTCACACCGCAGCAGCAGCAGCAGATCTCTGCAAGGTCATCTGTAGCTCGTCTCAGATCCATCACAGGTGCCACACTGGCACCCGTCACAGAGACTGATAGGGGGCCCAGGCTGCAGCTCTGACAGTCCAACGGATCTTTGCGGAGGCATGGCGTGGTGGCGGCTCTCGAGGGGCTGGAGGTTGGGGGTGGTGGTGGTGGGGGTTGGGGGGGTCCGGGGCACTTTGGCCTGGCTCAGCCACTTTGGCAAGGCATGCTGAGACCCGCCATGGTCACACAGCAGAAGCTCCAACACGGGGGGCTAATATAATGTTTTGTCACATAGGGGAGCGCTAATGTACCTGTGGGTGACGAGGGACAGCACTCTCTCTGTATGAATCATGTGGTCCGGGCCCTCCAGAGGAGAGGAGGCCTAGGAAGAAGCTGTCAGGGCGCTTTGGGGCAGCAGGAGCCAAATTATTTACCGGCGTCACCAAGTTGCAGGCCAAGATGTGCGACAGAGAGAGAGAGAGAGAGGGGGAGGGGGAGAGAGAGAGGGGGAGAAAAGGGAGAAGGGTGAAGACAGAGAGAGAGAGAGAGAGAGAGGGGGAGAAAAGGGAGAAGGGTGAAGACAGAGAGAGAGAGAGAGAGAGAGAGAGAGGGGGAGAAAAGGGAGAAGGGTGAAGACAGAGAGAGAGAGAGAGAGAGAGGGGGGGAGAAAAGGGAGAAGGGTGAAGACAGAGAGAGAGAGAGAGAGAGAGAGAGAGAGAGGGGGAGAGAGAGAGAGAGAGAAGAGGGGGAGAGAGAGAGAGAGGGGGGGGGGAGAAAAGGGAGAAGGGTGAAGACAGAGAGAGAGAGAGAGAGAGGGGGAGAAGGGTGAAGACAGAGAGAGAGAGAGAGAGAGAGAGAGAGACAGAGAGAGAGAGAGGGGGAGAAAAGGGAGAAGGGTGAAGACAGAGAGAGAGAGGAGAGAGAGAGAGAGAGAGAGAGAGGGGGAATAAAGGGAGAAGGGTGAAGAGAGAGAGAGAGAGAGAGAGAGGGGGGGGGGGGGAGAGAGAGAGAGAGAGAGAGAGAGGGGGGAGAGAGAGGGGGGGAGAAAAGGGAGAAGGGTGAAGAGAGAGAGAGAGAGAGAGAGAGAGAGAGAGAGAGAGAGGGAGAAGGGAGAAGGGTGAAGGGTGAAGACAGAGAGAGAGAGAGAGAGAGAGAGAGAGAGAGAGAGAGAGAGAGAGAGAGAGGGGGAGAAGGGTGAAGACAGAGAGAGAGAGAGAGAGAGAGAGAGAGAGAGAGAGAGGGAGAAGGGTGAAGGAGAAGGGTGGGGCTGGTTTACTGAGGCCTTTGCTCTGGAGATTCAGGAAATAAATGGAGGAGAGAGGCTGACCAAAGTAGGGCGAGAAAACCTCAAGCCCTGCATCCCCGGTTCCTCTGGGAGGAAGATGGGTAGGATGATGGAGGGAGGGTGTGTGTGTGTGTGTGTGTGTGTGTGTGTGTGTGTGTGGTGGGGTACTGTCAGATGAGGCCGAGTGCAGCCCTGCGAGTACAGGCTGCGGCACAAACCGAGCAGCAGACAGGGTGGGGCAGAGACACACACACACACACACACACACACACACACACACACACACACACACACAGAGACATGGCTTAGAGCCATTGGCAGTGCGAGCGGAGACTGAGCTGTGTCATTAGCAGGCCACTGTTTCCAATTCATGAGTTGTTAAGCCTCCTGCTTTATACCCTGCGAAATGGCAAACGCACCACGCCATGATCTCAATGCCGAGCCGCAGGAGCTGCGAGGGCCGCTTGCGTTTGGGCACACACCTCCCCGCCCGCCCGCCCGCCCGCCCGCCCGCCCGCCCGCCCGCCCGCCGTTGCCAAACGCAGAGGGACGGCTCCAGAGGGGTTGTGAAAGTTCACGCATTTCATCATGATTCATCTGCCTGGCCCTCTGCATATTATATAGGCTGTCATCCTTAGTGATAGCAATACTCCCCCAAAAAAGCATACACCCCTACGTACTTGGCTTTTGATGCCAAGTTATTTTTTAAATTTCATCCTGAGGATTTGTGGTTGGTGGAGAGTTTCATTCAAAAGGTCTGGGGTCCTCCGCACAGCCCAGGGAAAACAAGTCTCTGACTCACTCGGGGAGAGGGAAGAGAGAAGACCGCGCGAATCATCAGCATAATCTCACCCCTGGCAATGAACTCAGCTCCAGCTCTCCTCGGGGAGACGAATAAAGAAGGCAACAAGAAGAGGAGAGAGAGAGAGAGAGAAAACAGAGGAATAAAAAAAAAAAAAAAAAACAGGTACTGTGCGTTCTGCTCAGCGTGGCGGAGGTCAAGTCTGAACCCAGTCCAAAAGACACATCAGTGTATCTATCGTGCATAGTGTACGGTGTGTGTGTGTTAGTGCTGCTGACATCCTGCAGGCACTTAAAAGTGTTTCACTGTCACCGCCTCTATTTGCTGACGCAGGTCCAAAGTGCACTGCAGCACGGACCGTGAGGTGCTGGTGAGGGGGTGAGGGGGGCAGGATTGGTTTACTTGTTCACTTGTTTACTTGCAAAGGTTTTCCATCCAAGACCTGAGGGAGTCTAATGGGTCCCACAACATCCTCAGCCCCCAACACACACACACACATCCGCCACAAGACTCTGCCTTGAGCAAAAACAAGCAGGCTATCAACCTCACTCGTGTCTAGCCAGTCCATTATCTTGTCTCCCTTTTCCAGAAAGTTTGTGGAATGACTTCATGAGAGAGACCTTCAGCATCATTCTGTCCTCAGTGGGGAGAGAGCACAGCCCCAGCTCGACACACACACACGCACGCACACACACACACACACACGCACGCACACACACACACACACACACACACACGCATAAAAAAAAAAATGTTTGGATGATTGCGATGAAAGGTCAATATAACCATCTGTTTAAATTAAATTAAGGGTGCATTTCCAGCTGTTTGCACTTTTCTCTGCATTGCCTCTTGTTTAAAGGGTAAGGACGAGTGTGTGTGTGTGTGTGTGTGTGTGTGTGTGTGTGTGTGTGTGTGTGTGTGTGTGTGTATTGGGGGGGGATGAAGCGGATTAAAACAAAAAGCATACAAACATAATCATATTCTCCCACCGGCCCACTGGACAGGCCTGCCGCAGAATCTGTGTCTATGGAAACAAATGTGTTGCAAACAGATCGGACCTTTCAGAAGCAGGATGTGGCTAGGTCACAGAGGCCATTATGGCCGTAAAAGGACAAGAGCAATTAGCAAGACCATAGATCACAATTTAGTGGCCCTCTGAGATGGAACACTGCCAGCACGGGCCAGGCAGGAGAGCTAATAAAGAGGTTTGGTCGACTGGAACATGGAGCCGTTTTGACATTTTAACTGTATTCAGGAAAGGGGAGTGCGGTGATACTTAGAAGATGATAAAACGCATGGGCTGCGAAGATGAGAGCTAGCTCCGTGATCTTAAATGCACATGTGTCCTCACTTTTCCCCCTCTAACCATGAAAGTCCCCTTCTCCCATGGTGGCGCTTCACTGCCAGGCACTGGCGTCATGTGGAGCTTTTCATGGCTGGTCGAGGAACATTTTTGAGTCCTTCGGTTGTTTTTTTTTTTTTTTTTTCGCGCCGCGTAAACGTTGAATCATGCGTGGGAATGCTTGGAGATTACTCGCAGGGGCCGATGTGTGTCACGATTGAAACGGCAGAAAAACCATCTCTGATCACATGAATCATCATCATCACAACACCACACTATGCAGAAGCAGGCGTTGGAAAATGTTGCATTCTCCTGAGGTACAGCTGATTCACTACAAGGGTGAACAGAACATACTAGAATCAGAATCAGAATCAGAATCAGAATCAGGGTTTATTGACTGACTAGTCCTACTAGCCCCTGATTACATAAATTACAAAACCTCACTGTTGTCAGGCCTCCGAGCCCTCCTTCATGTAATCCTGAGGATGTTCTTGGCAAGCTGTTTCATCAGAAGAGCAATATAGAACGATGCACTATGACTAATCAGTAGAGATGAGGGCATAATGTCAATCAGAGACACACACAGAGGAGGTGCCTGCAAAGGTATGGTGTCCACCTACTGTTCCACACTGGCACTGTGACTGTGACTGGGCCGTTTCATCTCTAAGCGTACTGGTCTAACAGTCAGTTTAAGACCTCTGGCTCTGTCCATGCTGCCTCCCATCCCATCATATCCCATCCCATCTTATCCAGGGCAAAAAGTAATCTGCTATCTCCTCCATCTGTCTGGCAGATCCAGGGTGTTAATGCAAGCGGAATTACAACACATTCGCCCACGCCGTTTGATGCACTCCCTAACACAAAGTCAAAGAGCTCTGGTCTGATTAGACTCTCCCCCGGTCGTGTCAACAAGCAGACATTTCAAAATGCAGAGTCTACTCTGAGCTTTGAAGGCAGCGGGCAGACTGCTGAGGGGCTGGAATGGGAGTGCACTGAGATGCATGACTTCTATTGGCCAGACGCTGATGCAGACGCCCCTTTGGGATATGAAACGGTTCTATTTTTCAGGCAGCAAAAGAATAAGAAAAAAAAAAAAAATGGAGGAATCAGATGAAATGTGAGACTCGAGAGCAATTGCCAGTTGGGGGGGGGAGAGAGAAACATGTAAATGATGAAAGCTGTGATGTTCTTGAAAAGCTTTCAGTGCAAGTCGTTCAAATGTTGATGGCGAGAGCAGGCGGGTTTAAAAATCAGAGGAGGTGAAAAACAAGAGGGGGGGGGGGGGGGTGTACATATCTGGTTCCTCATAATTGCATCCATTCCTGCCTTCCTCACTGACAGCCTCGGCCTCGGCTCTCACACCTATACCCCATAAACAGAGGGAAAGAATCGCCCGTGCATTACAGATGCAGATGGGAGCGTGGTCCGATTCATGCCAGCGTCTCCCTCTTGGTGCCCTTTGTGCCCTGCTTTATGGACGTTATAAAGCATGGCTTCCATCCACCTTAGCGGCAGCTGCCTTATGAGGCAGCTAGTATCACGCTGGAGATTTACACCCCCGGGCCGCCGCTAGTGGTGCCTTCACAAGGAGCCCAGAGGAATAGCCAGGCTTCTTTAATTGATTTCCCCAGCTGTGGTGCCACCCCAACCCCCCCCCCCCCCCCCCCGTTTAAGGGAGCGCGTCCAGAGGCACACAGGGCCTGCCAAGTGTCCAGCCCACACTATGTGTTACCTATTAAAGGCAAACACGAATGATATACTAATACCTGTCCCCCATGTCATGGAATATCTTGGCCACATCATTAAGAGCAGCCACTCTATTTCAGGCCTATTCCGTTACAGATAATTCCAAAAGCAGAGCGAGCAGGCCGCAGGGGCAGAGGACAGGTCTCTGGAGGGGCACATGCTGGGGGGACTGGTGGGAGGGGCGCTAGCAAACACAGACGTGTATGTGACACGACAGGGACGGCTTTCTGTAAATAAGCCACACGGACGGCAGCCACAGAGATGGCAGCGCCGGATGCATCTATGAATCAAAGTGGAGGTTGGTGACTACCTGACCGTGATTCATGACCACAACAACGCCAATGACACGTCCCAATTTATCTGACCGAATATGGCTAGGGACTGACTGAGGTGACTTTTTGATGAGCTGTTTTTTTTTTATTTATTATTTATCTAAAAAAAAAAAAAAAAAACATTCAAATAAACCTCTAATTGAATTTCATGGGTAGCAAATGTTACACTACCGCAGTTAGTTTTACAAAAAAAATTCAATAATACAATGAGTGGAAGATCGAAACAACCTCATTTTCTGCTCTTTTGGGGGTACAATTTGCTGTGAATGCAGGGAGAAGAAAAAAAAAGTTGCCTTTTTTTAATCTTAATAAGCCCCAGCAAGTGCAATGACCTGGATATCTTGAGATGACTCATTTTGAAGGTAAGGCCAATGGACAAAGAGTCTGCACTCTGCCCTGGGGCGTGCTGTGCCCAACGCCAAGGAGCAGTGACAGTTGGCATCAAGTTTCCACTCGCTTTTTCTTCGTCGAGTGGTGGCAATGAGGCGAAAAGCAAGATAATTAAGAGTGACAAAAAGAAGAGACGGCACACAGAGGCTGTCTGCTTTGCCTGGCCTTTCCCTGACGGAGACGCGTGCTCCTTCCGCGGGCCTCCTCCTCCTCGTGCGCTGCTCACGTCAAGGCCAGCGCGGGTCATAGGAAGAGACGCTCGCTCTGACCTGCACAATAACCAGACACTTCAAGTCTGTTACAAAGAGGTGAGTTGATTGGCCAATCAGAAAAGTGTGGAAGGGAGGCGGGGAGTGGAGCCCCTGTTGCCAAGGCTACATTTGCAAACGAGGACGGAAAGAGATGGCAGAGATGGAGTTCTGGCGACTGTGCCAGTTGTTTGAAGATCTGACGGCCACCTGCCCCAGCACCAACAGAGTGTCGCAATGTCCCAGAGCGCCTATTAGCCAGCCTGTAAGAAGAAGCCAGCCACAGCAGCCAATCATGCTCCCCTCCTCCATTTAATAGCTACTGTAAACAAACATGCTCGCGTTCGGCTGGTGGAGGGAGTCGGGGAATAGAACAGGCAGAATACAGAGCAGAGGAGCCCTGCTGAGCAGGAGGCTAAAACAGCAGCTCTGATTCCCAGACTGCAGGCCAGATGGAGACAGACAGGATATGACAGACCAAGTGAAAAGCTGCCTTTAGAAATGAGGAAATGTACTCTCTTCGTCTTGCTTTCCATATTCCTCCCTCTCTGCCCGTCTCCTTCCTCAGAGTGTTGTCAGGGAGCATGTTCTCCCCCTGCACACCTGGTACGGCAGGCTAAGGCCCCTTGTTCCTCCGGCTCATGGCGCTAGCTTAATGAGAGGCTGGCTTAGCGCCCCGACATGACAGCTCTTCAAACACCTCTGTGAGTTTGCCCAAGGGGGCTGTTTGAACAGCAGGCTCCCCAGAGACCTGCAGCTCTCTCTCTCTCTCTCTCTCTCTCTCTCTCTCTCTCTCTCTCTCTGCCCATCCTCTCCCTCTCTTCTGCCTCCAATGCCTGTGCCAACACTCTACCCCCGCAGGCAACAATGAGCATCTACCTGTTGACACAAAGGGAAGCCCTGGTTCCTCTGTTGTCGGCTGTCAAGTGCACTGTGTTGGGCTGCACGGGAGCTGATGCTCTGTTCGATAAATTGTGGTCTTGTTGATTTTTGTTCAGGACAAACATGGGTTTGATTTTTTTTTACCAAAACTGTGATGCAATCAGTGATGCAAGAAAAGTGAAAACTATTGCCCCCAAGAAACAATGTTCAGACTGTAATTCAGTGCTATTCCCCTTTGTGGCAGTAGCCCATTCCGAACCCTCAACAACAGTAATGACTCACGGTGTTCTGCTCTGTGAGGGGCTGATTGATTAGTCAGTGAATCGTGCTGCGTCGTCCTGCTTTGTGTTTGGTGCTCCGTGAAGAGCCGAGGCCTCGTTTATTTAGAATTCCGCGTAAACAAGCGACGCGCTGAGGAAGTAGCCTAATTAGGCCCGCTTCGCACAAAGGAATCCGCACAGCGGGTTGCAAGTGTGGGCCACGTCGGTAAGCTCTGTGATGTGCCGAAGGTCCTGTCCACTGACGGCAGGCGCTGGGGCTTTCCTGTTCAATTAAAACAGACCTCTCACCCCCACAGCCCTGCCCCCTGCTCGCGCTCCTGAAGGTCGACACTCTGTTCATTCCATTTACACTTGGCTAAAAGCCGAGGGGGGGTCAAACTTGAGACAGACCTCTTCTGACGGTAAACATGAACCCATCCTTCAGGAAGGTGCCCCAACAAGGCGAAGTTGGGTAAACAAAATGAATCCCATCGATTAACGAGAGGGGCCACACGCTCTCCAGCTGACCTGCCATTAATTATCTAGTCTTGTGAGAAGATTTGCACAAGGATGGGGGAAGAGGCAAAAAAAAAAAAAAAAAGGGAAGAAGCTGAAGATAAAAAAACACGACAGCCGGAGGAAAAATAACGCACTGCGAGAGTCGTCTAAGTACCCCCCCCCCCCCCCCCCCCCCACACACACACACACACACACACACACACACACACACACACACACGCACAACCCCCTAGTTTAATTACAAGTCCTACATAAACAGTGAGAGGAGAGACTAATGTATCAGACGCAAGCCGGCGGCACTCACCGCTCTGACAGCGCCTGGCTCCCCTCTCCCTCTCATCCATCTCTATCACAGAGGGAGGGAGAGAGGGAGGGAGGGAGGGAGGGAGATGGAGGAGGGAGAGAGGGAGGGAAGGAGGTGGAGGAGGGAGAGAGGGAGGGAGAGAGAGAGAGAGAGAGGTAAGAAAAGCAGGGGGCTTAGGGCTGCAGTTTGCTTGGGGCCTGCTAGAACTGAGAAGTGGAGAGGTGTGGTCAAAGGTTGTGTGTGTGTGTGTGTGCGCGTGCGTGTGTGCGTGTGTGTGTGTGTGTGTGTGTGTGTGTGAGTAAGTGTGTGTGTGTGTGTTTGGGGGTTGGGAGTGGTGTGTGTGTGTGAGTATGTGTGTGTGTGAGTATGTGTGTGTGTGAGTATGTTTGAGTGTGTGTATGTGTGTGTGTGTGTGTGTGTGTGTGCGTGTGTGTGTGAGTGTGTGTGAGCATGTGTGTGTGTGTGTGTGTCTGTATGTGTGCGCGTGCATGTGTGCGTTTGTGTGTGTGTGTGAGTATGTGTGCGCGTGCATGTGTGCGTTTGTGTGTGTGAGTATGTGTGTGTGTGTGTGTGTGTGTGAGTATGTTTGAGTATGTTTGAGTGTGTGTGTGTGTGTGTGTTTGGGGGTTGGGAGTGGTGTCAGGTTTGCAGAGGCAACCTCACTATTTTGAGGGGGCCACTCCTGCAGAGGGTAGGGGAGAGGCAGAGGAAGGAGGAAGGGAGAGGCAGAGAGAGGTAGAGGAAGGAGGCAGAGGAAGGAGGAAGGAGGCAGGGGATATCTCCAAGGGCTCGCTGCTCACCGCCATTAAAATGTAATCCCTCAAAGCGGGACAAAGCAAACATTTGATCGGAGGAGGGGAGATTGATGTGGGGCCTTCACTGCCTCAGCAGTTTGCATTTTATCCCCTCAGGCATGCACACGATGCACACCCACGTACACACACTAGAACTCGAGAAACCACACTTCACACTTTCACAGGAACGCTGTTTTGCATATCCCTGCATATATATATATATATATACACGAGACAGACCTCTGGAGGTCATTCAGTGTCTTTTTCACAACTTCAGCATCGGGAATGCATCAGAAACAGTGGATATAGTTTACTGAATATTATGCTGGAAGCAGTTTGAATGCTGAGCAGGTCACGAAGGAGCCCTAGCCTTTCCACACATGATAAAGGCCGTTGCCCTAGGAGCAGGCCTTCCATAGCGAGCTATAACTCCAGTTCTCAAAACCTCTCATTTGGCGTCGCTCAACTGCAATCATGGCAGCGACATCTCACTCCTCCGATTAAGCTTATTTTCTGCTGAAGCGGGGCTTTCATCCCTTATCTATACAGGCAGACATGAGTACCCTTCATCAGGCACGTGATCGCTCTTTGGCTACTTCATCACGTTAATTGCATATTTGAACAAGAGGGCGGGTTCTCACTCCTCCTCATGTGAAGATGAAGAGTATCTGGCCTGAGATGTTTTTCGCTGAAACGGACCGACTCCGCCGATCTCATTCTGATTCTGTCCTCACCCACGGCAACAGGGATAGCTCAAGGCTATTGGAACTACAAAGACTACCCAGCAGACACACACACACACACGCACGCATGAACGCACGCACGCACGCACAGAACTCTCTAAGTGGTATCAAAGCAATGAACTTCTTCAGGAAAAAAAAGATGGAAGACAACAGGTGTGGACAGGAGAAGAGGGGAGACTTGTTTGCAACTTAGAAAACATTGAATTGATGACAATCTGTTCTGCATTCATATTTCTCAACACCTGGCTCCATAAGCAGAACAAAAGCCAGCCCCAGCCTCAAAATATCACGGTTTGTTTGGGAACAATATGCTAAAGATGTGAGGTGCAAGAACTCTCAAGAAGTACAGACAGTAAAAACCATCATGGATTAGGACAACAAAAGGCTGTCATCATGGAGCCTGGTTCTTTTCCAGCCTCTGCTCCGGTACCTCCCTAGCCTAGAGCCAGGGCTGTGTCTGTGTCTGTGTGCTAATGGAGACCTATTCTAGAGAGGGAATTAGTATGTCAATTACTGACCAACTGTTACCAAAACCAGAGAGGGAAAAAGGAGGGAGCAGTGCCTGCATTTTTGAATCTCTGTAGACCCCAGCAGATAGTTGGTACCTAATCAGAGTAGGGTTTGAGTTGTAATACTAATATGGGCTTTGATCTTCTCAGCGCAGGGAAATTTCTGATCCCCCTTGATGTGGCTGCACTGTAAGATCGGCACTTAAATATTTAATATGTCGAGCTGAGATTAACGAGTCAAAGAGCGCACTTTAAAAGATATATTCTTTGCACAAGGTTTGATTGAAATCCATCAGTTTTCCCCACTTCCTCCATCACTTAAACACGGAGGGTTATAACAGCCTTGTTCAGAGAGGAGCCTTGACAACGTGTCAGTGAAACAGCTCCTCAGAATGTGTTTGAACAAGCTCAATAACAACCAATGTAGAATATATCTCCGTAAATTAGGCCAGGAAGCGGTCTCTCTTACATAGCTCTTGACAGCCGGTTGTGTTTAATGACATAACAAAGTCTTAATCTTGAGGCCAGGAAGAAGAAAATACGGAAGGGGTAGGAAGACAAATGAATGTCAGCCAAACGGAGTGGATTAACCCCTTCAAAAGTGACACATTGACCTGCTTGAACAGAGAGCAGTTTTTTCCCCCCATCTCTCGCTTTCTTCTTGCATTGCATCAGAGGCCAGATCCTCTCGGCGAGCCTTCGGCATCCCTTTGACCGACGTTTTCATCAGCGTCTGGAAATTTGTCAAATCCCGGGGGGGTTCAGGTGGCCTCTGGGAGCACCGTCAGCCCCTCATCCCCGTCAGTCAGTCTGCCTCGCCCCCCCCCCCAGGGACACCTCCTGTGTAATTCACCATTCCCCAAGACAAGCCCCAACCCCCCACAACACACACACACACACACACACACACACACACACACACGCCATACAGACTTAACAGCGACCTTCCAAGACCGAAAATTTATGGGATTCAAGCGGGGGGCCAAATCAGCTAGGCTTCACCTAATGAGAGGTGGCATCTGAGGTACAGCTGCAATGAAGATGACTTACAACTGTCATGAAGGAGATTTACAGATGGATAAAAATACCACTATCCCTTTAATATAAATACACAGTGAGTGTGTGTGTGTGTGTGTGTGTGTGTGTGTGTGTGTGTGTGTGTGTTTTGTGTGTGTCATATTTCATGTCTGTGACATTGTGGCAGATTCATCTGGTGAGGGGCTTGATTCACTGACGGTGTCTGATGATAAACATGAGACACACGGGCCGTGAGGTGAGAGCTCTCGCCTGAAGTTGGGTAGCCACTGAGGCTGACATCAAACTCCATTCTTCATCTAAGAAACACAATACACTCGTGTCTGTGTGTGGATATAAATATATATATACACAAAAACTCTTGGCTGGATGAGCTCAATAAATAATGAAATATTCTGCAGACAGACTGAAAAGAAACAAACACAACGTGATCAAAGACAGACAGACCTCCCTGTCGTGTCCATGACGAGTTTAATAATAACTCTTCTTTTTTGCAGCAGATGCTATCTATTGCTGCTCAGAACGCTAGCCTGCTGGACTGCTAGAGGCTAGAGTCAGTGCTGCTCTGGAGAGACTGGCACCACACACACACACACAGCAGCCTTAAGGCCAGCAGAGAGTGACTAAAGCTCGGATCCTCCACCAGGCACAGTGGGGAGAGACTGCTGCCTTCAGTTAATAGCAAATAGCCATCAAATGGAAACAGGGAATCAATTTCCATAACTAACTTACGAAAAACAAGGGCCGAGGGAGCGCCAAGCTAGCCTACACTAACTTTGTCTAACTTTTAATTACTGAGAGTGGAAATGACCCCCCGAAGCTCCTGTGCTTTATTCTGCCATCTGACTGGAGGTACGGAGGCACTCGCCCTCCAGACGCAGGGCCAGCAGAAGAGACTGACGGACGGACTCGAGGGGGAGAATGAAGAGGTCGTGGCAAGCTGTTGAGTCCAGCTACCTCAGGCCACTATGGTGTGGTGCTCTTGGAGCCTGGCCCAAACCCAGCCTATACCCGCGGGGTCCCGGAGCGCGCTAACAAGCCAAGAAGAAGAACAGATTTCAGACAACATATGGGAGCACGCTGGGATGCAAATAAGCAAGGCTGTCGGTGGTTGCCCTGTTTACTCGCAAAAAAATAATTAATCTTCCCTTCAGCTCATTCACACAAACAATGGCCCATTGTTTGTGTGAATGAGCTGAAGGGAAGATTAATTATTTTTTTGCGAGTAAACAGGGCAACCACCGACAGCCCATTGGGTATAGTCCAGAGAGGGGGAAAGATGGAGAGATGGGAGTGACAGAGAGAGAGAGAGAGAGAGAGAGAGAGAGAGAGAGGTCAGGGTCAGACAGGGAAAGTTTTCAAAAACTGAAAAGGAAATGGATTTGGATTACTAGTCTTCTCACACGCTCCTATTTTTGTGGGCGACCTTTACATGACCCCTGAGGATACATATCTCTTGGCAGAGAATAATGACGGCACATTCAATATTGTGCTGCCATAAACACAACTTAGGGAAAAAATGCTATGTGGACAACTGCACAATACAGTGTGATAAAGGGAGAACCAGTCAGAATAAGGGCAGAACAAGTCCGAAATAAACGCGAGAAAGAGAGAGAGTGAGACTTTGAGAAAGTTCAGTTACATTTTTTTGATTTCTTTTTTTAAACCCGTCCTTGTGCACAAGGTCATGTTATTCAGCAGTGTCTCTGCTGTGGCTGTTGAATGCACGAGGAGAACACGAGGTTGTGGACGGCCTCCGCTTGTCCACGGAGCCATGCCAACCTCCCTGACATGTTCATTATGTCAACAGGGCAGCGGGCCTGCACAGCCAGAGCATTATCTCCAGGATGATTGTGCACATCTCCCTCTGCCTCCTCCCTGTCACACGCAAACACCCTCAGTGGAAACACTCGGTCCTGAGGGAGAGGGAGAGGGAGAGGGGGAGCGAGAGGGAGAGGGAGAGGGAGAGGGGGAGCGAGAGGGAGAGCGAGAGGGAGAGGGAGAGGGAGAGGGAGAGGGAGAGCGAGAGGGAGAGGGAGAGGGAGAGGGAGAGGGAGAGGGAGAGGGAGAAGGAGAGGGAGAGGGAGAGCGAGAGGGAGAAACCTCACCTCTGTTAGCTCCCCATTAGCACAGGTTCCAGGTCAACCTCTGGATTCCTCCCCCTCCAGTAAACAAGGCCTGCAGTGTTGCAGGACAGGTTATAATCAAGCACCATAACGCTGCAGACAGCCCCATAAATAAGGTGATATGTTCCACAGCGCCACGCGGCAAAACAACCAGGCAGCCGTTCCTTTTTTTGTCCAGAGTTTTGGATTAAGATTGGGCTGTGCGTACTGTGAACACGGGGGCACAACAGAGCTAATTGACTGTACCCTCTGGCAGCCCTGCGGCACATAATCACTTTTCATTCTCAAACTGGCAACCTTGTGAACTGGCGAGCTAAGCAGGGGCCGCTCACCCATACAGTTTGCCCATCTGCCCGCCTGCTGCCACCCACTGCGTCAAAAAAAACGCCCATGACAGGGCTCCCCACCGGGCCGTGAAATATGGCGCTATAAAGGCAGGGCTCCACTATAAACCTGTACCCACACGCTGATTTGTGGATCCAATTACCCCACCACCACCACCCAGCCAAGTGTAATGGCGGTGTTCAGTGCCGTGATGTTAAGTCAGCTGTTGTCAGCATCTGTCCCAGGGGGGGTACGCACAGCGCTCGGCTCGTCCCCGTTCCTGTGGTTGATGCCTGTCCCGAGGGCTTTGACCTCCACTTGGAGAGCAACAGCAGACGTGCGCCCTCCCGGCCCCTTCCCTTCTGAACACCTCCCTCTATCCCTCTCTCCCTCTCTCCCTCCCTCTTCATCCTCCTCTGCCATTCTCATTCCCCTCCCCTACACCTGGCCCTCTGGGGATGGGCGATAAAAAGCTGATCAAAAACAGCAGATCAAATGTCGACGCAGAGGAGGAGGAGGAGGAGCAGGCAGGCAGGCAGGCAGGCAGGCAGGCAGGCAGAGGAGGAGAAGGAGCAGGCAGGCAGGCAGGCAGGCAGGCAGGCAGAGGAGGAGAAGGAGCAGGCAGGCAGGCAGGCAGGCAGGCACAGGAGGGTGGGGGGAGGCAAGGAAGAAAGGGGCAGGCAGAGAAGCAGAAGGATGAGAAGTTCTCCAGATCTGAGGCTCAGCGCAGAGAGGCTTCAGAGGGCCTGTCACCTCGCCAAGAGGGGAGAGGCTGGGTGTTGGGGATGGAGATGCCAGAAGAGGGAAAGATGTCCTCAAAGATGGAGGACTTTGTAAGCTGGCACTAAGCTATCACTGTGGCCCCACGAGAAACCATGAGGGACCATGAAGGAGGGGCGGACTTTAAAGAACGTCATTCTACTTAGGGCCTGGCCTGTATGTGTGTGTGTGTGTGTGTGTGTGGAGGTTTTGCACCAGCGTAGACGCTGTGGCTTAGGGCCTGGCCTGTATGTGTGTGTGTGTGTGTGTGTGTGGAGGTTTGCACCAGCGTAGACGCTGTGGCTGCATGGCCTGTATGTGTGTGTGTGTGTGTGGAGGTTTTGCACCAGCGTAGACGCTGTGGCTTAGGGCCTGGCATGTATGTGTGTGTGTGTGTGTGTGTGTGGAGGTTTGCACCAGCGTAGACGCTGTTGCTTAGGGCCTGGCATGTATGTGTGTGTGTGTGTGTGTGTGTGTGTGTGGAGGTTTGCACCAGCGTAGACGCTGTGGCTGCAGGTCCATCACGAGGCCGGGCCCAGCGGGAGGGGAGGCGAGGCGAGGCAGATCCCCTCAGTCAGCAGTGTGGCGAGGACGCTGAGAGGGCACCAGGGAAGGGGCTGACAGGCTGCTGACAGGCGTGTTATCCACAGGGGCCACATCGGGTTTTAGGCAGGTGTGTGTGTGTGTGTGTGTGTGTGTGTGTGTGTGTGTGTGTGTGTGTGTGTGTGTGTGTGTGTGTGTGAGGGGGGGGGTGGTCATAGAAGTGGTACTGGGGGGTTTATGAGGTGTAGGGGCAGAAGAAGAGGCCGTCAGACCACAGATATGCAAACCGTAAAAGCAGTTTGTGTGTTTATGTACGAGAGCCTAGTGGCCCATCAGGTCACAGAGCAACAGGTGTGTTTCACGACTCACACGGTCACACTGGAACCTTTGGAACCTTTGGGGCCTGAACAGCGCTGCAGGGAATCATACTCTCTAGAAAAACAACACGCAGGATCACAAAGACTGTGCTTAGCAACCACCACCTTCCACCAACTGCACCGGAGGAGCCCATTAAGGGCCATTTCTAATGAAGGCAGAATGACTGGTTTTCCAGGAATTGTGGGAAGGATCAAAGAGGGGGAACGAGGGAACCATGAACCTGCTGTGTGCTAATCATTCACTCAAGCCAACAGGATGCCTCACAGGCAACCCCTACTACTCACAGACGACACCCCACAGAGTGAGCGCAAATGTGGATGCTGTCAGCTCCTCCAGAGACCAGTGATGTAACCCATCCATTTGTCTTTTAATCCGAGCGGAAGAAACATATTAGCATCACGCACGTGCACTGCAGAAGACCTTTGTGTTTCGACTGCCAGGGGGAGAAAAGAGACAAGGGGGGGGTGGGGGTGGGGGTGGGGTGGGGGGTCCCCTGGCTGTCGGCTATAGAGCATTCCACCACTGCGTGCACAGGCTTGGAGGAAGAGGTGCCCGAGACGTGAACGTGGATGAGAATCTTGCGAGGCCGGCAGCGCTGCCCCCTCAGTGCACACACACACACACACACACACACGCACACACACACACACAGGAGGAACCTGAAGAGATTAGCTCTGACAGGAGCGATGGGGGGCTCCACCGTATTCCGCCAGAATTTTCCTTTATGCCATTTTGATTTCACTGTTTGCGCTCGCTCTCTCTTCCCCCCCCCCCCCCCCCCTTCCTCCCAACTTCCAAATACTGCTGCCCTTCTCTAAAGCAACCTCGCTTCCCTCCGAGGCACAAAATGAGACAACTAGATCATTCGGCATTCTTTGTTATGTTTTGCGTGTCCAGGAGACAGAAGGGCACAGCGGTCTTATTTCAATGCACTCAGCTCTTGGCTGCGTGATCCTTCTTCAGCCAATACCATCACCCTACATATTCTCCTGGAGCCTTGCTGTGCAAGAGCCTCCTGAAAAGCAGCTATAGTCTTGAACAGCTGTGTTTTCTCCCACCGTTTGACAACAGGCCTTGACGGGAGAAAGCCGATAATTGTGTGAATGAAATGAAAGGCCTGAAGGAGGATGGTGTGATTTAATGACGACTCACAGGTAGAGCAAAACATACATTTGGGTGTAAAGGATACGTCTCCCTGTGCATAAATTACTCCACGTGTCAACAATGAGCTTTATGTTAATGAGGACTCGCATAAACCCTTTCCAGAAGGGGGGTTAACACGTCTCAGTTTATGGCTCTTTCAGAGTGATGTATAGCATGCACGGCCACTCAAACATAACAAACATGTCAAATATGGATTTGGAGAGGGCGGCCAAGAAACATGGCGCTGAGGTCAAACGAGGAGCTTACGCCCCCTGGTCCCAGGACAAGAGCTCCTCTCACTACCCCCCCCTCTTGGGGTGTTAGGACAGTGATTTACACATCCGTCTCACTCCCATTGGCATTCCTGCGGTAAAAATAGATATAGCAATAAAGTGGGGGGGGGGGCAGAATGAACGTCATCTTTCTCTTTCTCCCCCCTCTTGCCCTCCCTCCTCTTTTAAGTGACGCCCCTCTTGTGTCAATAGTGTGTGAAAGCTACACCTCATCTGTTTGGGTGAAAGGAGGAGAGAGCACATAGGAAATAGACATATTAATGTTCTCACACACACACACACACACACAAGTGAACACTCACTCAAACGCGCACAGAGAGACATGCAAGCCAAACGATTTTTGTTGGTAAAAACTGCTGAACTGAGCTAAAGGTGTTGCAGCCGGGCTTTTTGAAACCGCAGGAGTCTGTGGCAGGCCAGCATCTCTCCCCCACCCCCCCCCCTACACACACCCCCCCCCCGTCTGCCGAGCAGTAAACAAGCAGGTACAATCCTCCCTTTGACATCCATACGCCTCCCTTCTCACACACTACACTCTTCATGCATCAGCTGAAGTACACGTTCACATTTGCACTTGACTTGCGTTGGAAGGGAGGGAGGTGCTGCTGCTGTTGGCTGGAGGGGGGAGCTGAGAGGGTTTTTTTCTTTTTTTCCATTCCTCATGAAAGGCTAAGCACAGAGGGGGTCTTTGACTGGTCTGGGGTGTTTACAGCAGCTCCCTAATGTGAGCGGCTGAGGACAAGATCCACCATCCAAACCCCCCCTGCTGCTGGGGATGGAAAATTACTGGAACCTGGAATGACCGAGAGCGGCCTTCTGAGTTCTCTTTTCCGTCAGCCCAAAGACCTAAGAGCGACCAGCGCAGGCAAACACACACATACGTGCCCACAGGCGCAAACAGACACACACACACACAGAGAGAGACAGGAATCAGTCTTTCAATTCTGGGAAAAGAGGGATCAAGGTGGGCAAAAACATTTGCTCAAGTTCCCAGTGGATGGCACACAGGAGCTCCCCACCGACCCTGAGATGAACCCCTTTCATCCAACGCCATGACGCGTCTGAAGATTGGGTCCACGAACAAGAGGTTCCTTCTTTTGATTTGTACATGTTTATTTATTTATAAATCTCTCTATTTCATCAAAGAGGCTTAGAGAGCCTTGTGAATGCACTGAATGCATACTAAGATTTGGGACACTTTTCTGAAGGAGCCATGGGGGTTTCTGGACATCTTTGCATCTTTTTTGAGATTTATGCGGGGAGACAAAAGTATTAGCACCGCCTGTTAACTCCACGTTCATCATTTAATAGATCCGCTGCAGATAACAGACATAGCTTCGAGCCATTACTGTCTACACGAAGCTTCAAAAGACTATTCAAGGTCAAAAAAAGTTTCCCCTCTCCCCATCTGCATCGTACCTGGGTCCGACCTATTACAGCAAGAAGCAGTCGCTGCAAACAATTATAAGATCTAAGCACAAAAGAATAAGGCTATGAGGAATGCGCAGGGGTAAGCTAAAATGAAAAAAAAATACATCATTCCAGTGAGCCAAAAGTAGGCTAGTATTTCTCGAAACAAAAATTGCGCCACAGATTTATAATCCGATGTGAAAAAAAAAATGGGCAAAAGGAGTGATCTTTCCCATTATCTGCGACGAAGCCAAGGCTGCTTTGTGGAGCGTTCTGGGCTGTGGCAGCGGCGGACACCGGCATCGCTTTAAGATGTAGTGTCCTGCGCCCCTAGGGTGATCCATCATAGCATGTGCTGTGCTACTTCCAATTGTTTTTCCTGGCAGGGTCGGGAGGGAGGGGAGAGCGGCGGGGAAAAAAAAAAAAGCCAAAGCAACAACAAAAACTCGCGTTCACTTTATCTCTGGGGGGGAAGGCCGGTGTGCACCAAAAGTGATATACAATATTACTGCCACCATCTCGCACAAGAGACTCAAGCTCTGTCCCTCCCTCCCTCCCTCTCTTTTCCTCCGGCTCCTGTTTCCACTCACTCTCACTGCTTCCTGGCCTGCTCTCTCTCTTCTTTTCCCCCCTCTGTCCTCGGTCACCTACACCTCTCCTGTTCCATCCCATTTCATCATTCTCTCTCACATCTCTCCGCCACACTCCCTACCTGCCCATCCGTGCCTGTCCGTCGGACAACTGCTGAGCTCCATGGTGTCGGGCCAGAGCGTAATGCAGGGAGTTCTGAGTTCGGAGTTCTACAGTTGCCATGCCACTGCCTCGCTCGCTCGCGGGAAGACAGATAGATAGGCCTATATCCACGGAAGAGTCGGCTCAAGATAAGCCCCCAGGGTTTAAATTAGACACCTAAGGCGAATGGTGTGACTGATCCGTAAGATGTTGAAGGATCACTCCAATCCTAATACCAGGGTGCAAAAGCTCGATACAGAAGGGGTTAAAATAAACATTCGGAGTGTGGCGGCCAAAGCCCCAGTGTGTAGAGCAGACCCTGATCGAGCTTTCGTCTTTTTCATTCGCCACTTCCTGTGTGTATGTGTGTGCGTGTGCGTGTGTGTGAGTGTGAGTGTGAGAAGGGGGTAGGGGAGTGAGAGGGACAATGAGAAGGGAGAAAGAGAGGTAAAGAGAAGCAAACAGGGGGAAAAGAGAGAGGGAGAGAGAGAGAGAGAGAGGGAGAGAGAGAGAAAAAAGGAGGAGAGGTGGCTTTTAAGGTGCAGCAGTGCATGCTTCAGTCGGCCTGATTTGGTGTCATTATTTATCCCAGCCAGGTCCAGGGCCTTTGCAGCCATTGTGCTCTCTCTCTCTCTCTCTCTCCTGCTTTCAGTGTTACTCAGCCGTGTTTGGGCTGGCGGGGGCGTTCAGAGACCCAGGCTGTCCGAGCGAGTTTCCGTCCGCAGGTGCCATTCATCCGTCACAGCCACTTGAACCTCCAACCACACAGAGGAGCCTGAAAGCCCTCCAGGCCGCTGCAAGCCTCTCAGCTCCTTTCCCCATCAAACAGCCAGATACTCAAGGGTGAACACGGTGAGGAAAAAAAGAAGAGAAAGAAAAGAGAAAAAAAACTACACCCTGTCACCCACACACACATACCCACACATATACACACACACACACACACATACACACACACACATACACACACACACACACACACACACACACAACACACACACACACACACACACACACACACACACACACACACACCCACGAAAGACAGATTCCAATCAGAGGAAATCACAAGAAAAAGGACAACCTGTTATCTGGCGAGTCGTTCACCGGGAATGGACTGGCCCTCACCTTCAATAGGCTGGCCAAACAATCAATCCCAACCAGATGGGTTTTGTGCCCAAGCATATACTTTTGGAGACGAGGACTGAAACAACAGGCGTTGCACACACACACCACACCAAAGGAGGGAAAAAAAAGTATTTTTAAAGCAGGAGGCGTATGAGAGGATTGAAAATATAAACTCTCCATGGATTCGGACGGCGACATCTTCCACATCAGCTCAACAGATGGGGGGAGAGAAGAAGGAAACGTTTAGGCAGCACGCTTTGGCACCTCTCAAGAAGAGAGAGCTCTGGACCGTCCATGTCCAATATCAAGAGCGAATGGATGGGCCCATCCCTAACTAAAGCAATACAAATAACTTGCACATGTTTTTGTCATCAGAGGCTTTGTATTTGGCTTGGCTTAGAGAAGAAGTGCTGCTGTTGTCATTTAAGTGACACGGGCCGGGGAATCCCAAATGTCCTTGTTGTGCAACGCTCTCTCTTTAAATGACACTAATCACGATGAGGAGGAGGAGAGGAGGAGGAGGAGGAGGAGGAGGAGAGAATCAAAACAGGAAAAGACTCCATTTGAGCTCAAAGCAGCTGTGGAAAATAAAGTCATTTCAAAGGGACGTGAGGACAGCTCCCCCAGCTTCTGCCTCCACAGGGCACTCTCGGAGGGAACCACTGATGAAGTCTACATTAGGGGATGTCCACATTTAGTCACTAAGGACGTTTGGATGACAATTACATTCATTTGTAGACGCATGTTTAGATGTGGTGGGGTCCAGAGTTGGCTACAGTTCAGTTGCAATACTGGTCTTTAATTTCTATTGTTAAAATGGCCTCTTTTGGACTGGCAGTGGTTAGAAAATGATAACCAATGCCATGAATAAAAATAGCCTTCAGGCATCTCTTCCCCCAGCAGGACACAAAGCAATCCTGCTCCTCGTTATCAGGGATGGAGCACAGTTTCTGCTAGCATCAATTATCAGTCCTGCGCGCCGTGGCTCAGCGCGCTGCAACTGTGGCTTTCAATTAGCATGAGTCCACTGTAGGCGGGAGACACACAAGGTCAGCAGGCCTTTGTGACTTTCTGCACAATTAAGGCATTAATTGAGAAGAAAGGGAAAAGGGTCCAGGCCGATCTGAGCCATCAAACAGGCAGACGCCGAAGCCTTTCAGTGCGAGGTGCTCAGAAGACGTCCATTTTCAAACCCCGACTTCGTCAGTTGAGTTGAGTTCAAAGACGAAATAATAAAAGACAACCATGCACAAAGACACATGGAGTGCTGGATTAAACTAGACGATGAGATACCTCGGCTCTTTTCTTTTTGTTAATACTCGGCTGCACATACGGAAAATTTCACAGCAGTAAGTGCATTGTATAACACAGTTCTGATACTGCAAAAGGCTAAGCCTTAGTATTAAGTGCTGTCCATTCAAGTGACAACCTTGGTACATTTATAGGTGTTTATAAACTCACCTTTTTAAACATCATCTGCCTAATTAGTTATTTTGTTAGAGGCATATAAATAGAATCATAGTTTTGATAATGGGAATTATTTTATTTCGTCTTCTTTTTTATAATTATTAATAATAATAGATTTTTTTATTACCATTTTTATTTTAAATTGGTACTTTTGTTGTGTGTAATGTTTTTCTAATGTTTTGTGAGTCAAAGCGTCTGCTAAATACCTTAACCATAACTATACGCGTGTTATTCTGTCTCCTGAGTGAGGTTTGTTTGGCAAAATGTATATAAATAATTGATACTTTAAGCCCAGACCTTACAGCAAGCCTTCTTCAGACTTTGAAGGCACCACTGAAAAGGTTCTTGAGTAACTTTTCATTTTAGTTATTGTGTCCATTACGAAACCCAAGTGGAGGTAAGTGAAGGTCAGAGCACATTTTGAGAGAGCAGACAGAGTGAGTGGCTCATACATTAGTGAAAGAATCACCGCCATTGCTTCCCTACGATGAGCACAGAAAGGGATGTTGATTTCCAGGAAGCCCTTATATGAAGACAGAAAACCGGCTCTTTTATTTGTGAGCCACTGGTTAAAATGGCTCTAGGGGAGTATTGATGGTGTGTTTGTAAAATTGTTAACCAACAAGCAATGACTCGGCATCATTTAACATCCTGCTGAGTAAAACTGTACCCCTTGGCCAGAAAGCTTGTTAATGTCCATAAACTTGACATGGAAACGGGGGTCTGTTGTCATAGTAACCTGATATGTAATTGTGTTTCAAACAATAACGGAAAAGTACTTGTGACCCTACAGGTGCTCACACACAGTTTATGTGATGTGTAAGCTGATTATGAAAGGCTGGTCTCACAACCCTGCCGAGGAAACAAAAACCCTGTAGAAGATCCCTTAGCTATCTCTGACCTAATCTTCCCAGGGTTCATTTTTTTTCAGTGCTATGGATGATTCATGATTTTAATAGATCTCTTGCATGTCTACATGAAGTCAAGACAAAATATGATTCAAAAATAATTGTCTTTATTAAAATGATACGCCGTTCCAAAGTAACTAGGGCCATATGGCGATATCAACAAAAGGAAAACATCGCTAGCAAGGCTGTCATCGTTTTGCATACTGTAAACATGGCAAAGAATAAGACTAGAAGCAGCTGTGCGACGATAACAAAAAAGCAGCACTTGCAAGCATGTCAATGTGCACTATTTATAAAAAAAATTGAAATAATGTAAAATAAAATAAAGCACTACTGCTAAGCATTGACTGGAGAAACATTCTCAATGCTCCCATTCCACTGCATGCTTTTGTCCCAGGAACTGAAACATGTTTGACATGCTACTACTTTAAGTTTGAATAGAGTCTTTCCAAACTTAACACAGCACGGTGGTCTGTTCCACATCTGCCATTAGGCTACATCAGCGGATTTCAAGAGTAATCCCTGAGGGGGAAACCAAAAAATGGCCCCGAAAATGCTGCTGTCAATGACAGATCATATTCCTGTTTTTTTTTTATTGTAGTGTTAAAATGCACACTTTTTAAGCAGTGCTAGACACTGGCCACACTTCTCTTCTAGTCTTTCCTGATGCAGGCCTGCTATCAACTAGAACAAGGCTAGAAGAAGTTCCTTCCAAGGTCTGTGGTAAAGCTAGAGAAAGCCTACCGGCACATTCTAAAGCCTCTAGGAGACAGAGCTTAGTCGAAACGGTTCATTGAGAACAAAACTGGACAAACCGTTCACTCCTAGTGTTTCTCTTTTGCCTGATGAAGATTATATTAACGTATGTGACAAAGGTAAGGCTGGCAGAGAAAGGCTTAGAAGCCCGACAGTTTGCCACTGAGGGAAACCCTAATTACTACTGGATAATTGATAGGTAAATAACTGAAGAGATGTCGAAATGTGTTAAAATGTTTACGTTACATTAATAGTAATAGTAAAAATAGTCAGAAGTGTCTATCAGTCCAGTGAGTAGGCTACACATAGCTTTACAATTTTGGCCAACAATACCAAGCAAGGTCTGTTTACAATAAATACGTTGAATACGTGCCATCACATGTAACAAACTAAAATCTCCATTGTGAACCGTCATAAAGATGGTTTCAGTCTTGATTTTGTCTACATTGCTGAATCTAAATATGTTACAATCACTGTATTTCTAAGTTAATTCGTAATGAGGAAAAGAAAAAGTAGCCAAAATATCTAGAACTATCACAGGCTAACCAATGTACTTTAATCTGTGTGAGTAATGTGTAGTTTCTTTTCCTAGTGTGACTTTACGTCATTAACCACTAGCGATTAAATACACCAACATTAGTCGACCACAAGTGTAATTCGGTTGCTATTAATCTACAGTTAATCGGCATGTCTGAGCGGCAGCATTTACGTGACCCAACATGGTGAACACAGGCACCCACTCTAACACAACATGGTGAACACAGGCACACCCACTCTAACACAACATGGTGAACACAGGCACACCCACTCTAACACAACATGGTGAACACAGGCACACCCACTCTAACACAACATGGTGAACACAGGCACCCACTCTAACACAACATGGTGAACACAGGCACCCACTCTAACATGCCTGGTGAACACAGGCACACCCACTCTAACATGCCTGGTGAACACAGGCACACCCACTCTAACACAACATGGTGAACACAGGCACACCCACTCTAACACAACATGGTGAACACAGGCACCCACTCTAACACAACATGGTGAACACAGGCACCCACTCTAACACAACATGGTGAACACAGGCACACCCACTCTAACACAACATGGTGAACACAGGCACACCCACTCTAACACAACATGGTGAACACAGGCACCCACTCTAACACAACATGGTGAACACAGGCACACCCACTCTAACACAACATGGTGAACACAGGCACACCCACTCTAACACAACATGGTGAACACAGGCACACCCACTCTAACACAACATGGTGAACACAGGCACACCCACTCTAACATGCCTGGTGAAGGACCTGTCCAATGGCAGACGAATAGAATTGTTCAGTGACTGACGTAACTGGGAGAAACTTTGTCTACCAATGTTACTGTCATAACTCCAGATATCAGCTGGTGATGGCGGTTGAGTGACAGCAGAGGAAGCACTTATCTCGATTTAGCAATTTAGGTATTCTTCACCTTGTTCAAAAACAAAAACTCGAATTAACCAGATTAATTAAATATAATCGCCCAGCCCTACCCAGGATTATGAAAAGACAAAACATTCTCTAAGGCTTGCATGACCTATATTTTACATTTCATTATGTCACAATTCTTCCCCCCTAAAGCCAAAGAGACGCAAGTCGCACTCTGTATTTGAATAGCCCTGGAAAATTGAGCTCCTTAGATTCCCCTATTCAAAAGATTTGAGATTTTATTGTCCCAAAGCAGCCACAGTCCCCAGAGATTTCCTCTGACATTCTTTTGTGCAAAGAGCATTCCCCTGGACTGATTCTGTGGGACTATTACCCATGGGTCTGGGATGCTCAAAACCATGACGATTCTGCTACTGCTCCAGATTCTGTCCCTTTCCCCATATCCTTCCCCCCACCCTCCTGTTGTGCACCCACTTCCTCTCTCTCTCTCTCTCTCTCTCTCTCTCTCTCTCTCGTTCAACCTCCCAGACACATATGCAGGCTTTCAGGGACTTGTCCATTATGTGCAATTTAAAATGTGCCCTCGCAATCGATCAGGGAGTAGGAGTATAGTAAGAAAGTAAATGGCTGCCACAGCGCATGATAAACCTTTCCCCTACCATGGTCGCATGAGTTCAGGGTGAGCAGTCAGAACAGATTCACTCAGACGGATGCTCAGATGCTGGGAGCCCCTGGCCATAGGAGCCAAAAGGAGGAGAGAGGAGAGGGAGGAGAGAGAGAGAGAGAAGTGTGTGTGTGTGTGTGTGTGTGTGTGTGTGCAGGGGTGGGGTAAAAATCATCAAGCATGGCCTTCTGTCACCATTGTTGGCACACAGCCTTTTAAGAAGTAGAGGGAGAAGGAAAATGAAAAAAGAGATAAAAGGACAGATAACCACAACAAAAACAACAGCTTGAAAGTGAATGACACAGTTTTTTCATTTCAAAACGGACCTAATCTTCTTTAGGGATGGCTCAAACTTAAAAGTAATGATGGGACAAGCATTAAACCTCATAACATTTTTTTCTCTATTGAGAGAGCAAATTCCCTGAAGCTGAAAACAGCAGCAGGAGTTCATAAGCTAAGGGCAAAGAGCAACACTAAACCGTAATGCAAGCAGTGCTTCATACAAGGTTCCCTTCATTAGACAGTGACTGTGATAAGCGTGTTATAACTGGCAGCAATCACCTGGCAAGAATGCAAAAACAAGCAGCAAACGATGAACCCCGCCAATCATGAAGGGCATCAAGGACACATGTTGACGTGTTTTGAGGAGGATAATAAAGGCTATGGGAGCACAACTACTGGGGATGAAATTCACTTCGATGCAATCGTTCGTCTAACTACACAGAGTATGAGATTCAGGAAGATTATTGTGATTTCAGGGTCCATCAAAAGTCTGAGGTTTAATGTAACACTGGACAAACACTGTTCACGACGAAAGAGATTATTGTTAATAGACTCATACTCCATGGAAAAGACAGGCCTTCAAACTAGTTATAATAAAACATATTTTAAAGGGAAGGGTGTGAGCTACTGAACAGAGGCTAGCATTTCTAACCGGACCATACTAACATCTCCAGCTCTTTGCCAACCACTGCTCAATGCACTGACAATAATCCTAACTAATTAGGCTAAGGGAATTTGAGCTTGGCAATGACTGCAGTGAAAAGACAGAGACATACCACCACCAAGTAAGGTCAACGTCTGTACGGGTCAGTATGCGTGATAGAATTGAAGACCAAGCACTGGAACTGAGCATTGGAATTGTTTTTAACATAATTCATGCAAGACTACGTTATAGTCTGACATTAAATTGAGAGATGCGTCCATCAATGACAGCACGCCGGAGCGGATTCAATTACCCTACTGGGACGTTTAACAAGTCCTCCCCGTTTCATTCACGAGTTGAACATGATGGATTGAAGTTCCATCGACTAGTTTAGTGATTTCTGGAGAGATGGAAAACAACACGCAATGCATAATTATTCTATGGCCCGTTTTTGGAACGTCAAGTCGAAACATAAATGTTGTCAGGGAGCACTCTCTTAAGTGCAGCCTGTCATTTGCGATCAGGCAAAAGCCAAGAAATTACCATTGGGCCAAAACCGAAATCCACTCCTGAGCGCATTGCACGTTTCGCCTACATTCAAACTTGGTTATCATGAAGTTAAAAAATGTCTGCAGTGGCCATCAGTAGTCGCCTGCGGTTAACATAAACTACAGCCCTTTCGGGTTCTCAAACGAAAAATAACTGAAACCTGTGTGTAGGTTATAAAATTAAATATGAAGTCGATCCGTGGCCGATTTCAAAGCTACAGTATAGCCACAGCACAGGATATCACGGACTGAATGTTTCTATATCAAGATGACATCGCTTGTAAACAAAAGAATGGTGACAATGGCTTCTGCAATTAGATAATTATTCCATGTTCTGAATTCTAGCAGCGATCTAGCTCTAATTCATTTCCAAATTCACACCGTTACTCCGTATACTGTATGACCGTCTAGAGACGGGCGGCAGACAAAAGAGGCACTCAAATACACTGGCATTACACAGCAAGAGTTGCAACATTACCTGTATACTGAACGAGAAACATTGTCCAAGACTTTATGGTCGAAGGAGAGAGATCAACTCCCGTCGTCTTTAATCCGACAGTTATGTGACTGTAATTGGAGACGTCTAAAGACAATCCTTCTGATTGCTACAGGGTTTTGGTTCTTCAGTGTTCCTGTCCGCTCCGGTCGACAAACTGGACTAAAGGAGGATCCCTTTTAGATATGAGCAGCTACTGCGCGCATAAACCACATGCTCAAATACATGTACACATTCACCAACACACTAAAGGCAAGCCAGATGCGAGCGACAGACAATCGCTATGAAGGGAGGTTACTGCGATTTGCTCTAGCATATGTCAGTCCCCGTGACGAACTCCCTCTCTCGTGGTCTCCGCAAAGACCGGCGAAGACTGTGGGTGAAATCTAACGTGAGGAGGGGCCGAGGGGCTACACAATCATTAGAGCGCTGTTGATTTGTGAGCATACAACCAATTTCGTGCAAGGACCAGCAGACTAAGATTAGGGTTGAATGCGGTTGGACAATGTTCATATCAAGTGCCGCTCTGTATCGAAACAAACAAACTTGAGGGGAAATAAAGCAATGCCTTATAGAGTATTAGGTTAAGTTTTTCAAGCAAAGTGTAGGCCTGATTATTATCTGACAGGACTGACGTCCTACAGACAGAACAGCTCTGCTGAAAATACAGTGCGTTTCCCTTTATCGGATAGTAGACAACACACAATCAATCGTATCGCTTTAATGCTGCTGACAAAAAAATATAGTCTAGTTCTGTCCTACAGAGTTGGAGTTGAAAAGCCGACAACACATAGCTGCTGGCTGAAGCTTCTCCGTGTTCCATCACCTAATGGAAGTGGCAGCTGGCGATATCTGATTTCTGCCTCATGAAAGGAAATCGGTTGGGCGAATAATGTGAACGGAGCACGGTTGTTTGTACTCGCCCCTGCTTGTTGCCTTGCGCAGAGCTTTACATTCAAAAATAAGGCCAAGCTCGATACACCCTCTCCTTGTCTAACGGAAGATCATTTTTCATTTTCTGAACCGCACTCAATGCAGGGCTTAAAAGGGAGTGGGGCAGATGACGGGGGGGGGGGAGGTGGGTGCGAGGTTCAGCAAACCGCCAGTAGAGGGAGTTGTACCGACTATAAAGGGCAGCCTGCTGTTTTTTATCACAGGTTTGAGTTGCATATTGTGTTTAGAAACACAAACGACCTTACCTCACGCAGGCATCTGCTAATAGCTTTGGGCCCAAATATCAACGCTCCCAAAATAATGAATAAGGGACTGGGGTAAATAAGGTCATGAGAAGTCAGCCTGCAAGAGATGATCATGTTGTCTTCCTCTGAGAGAGAGAAGCAACAGTGGTCTGAACAGCCATGCATGCATACACTGAGCACTATCACAGAACGGTACTGCAAACTGAATGTTGGGTAGCTGACAATTCTAAAATCAATTTGACTGGGAGTTCAGTTTGCCCTAAAAAGTAAATAGGCCTATAATTCTAGGCTATTGTCCTCTCACCACTCTCACCGCGGTAATCCAAATATAATAAAAATGTAAAACTTAACAGCCAAGGAAACAACAGCCAAGGATCAGATGTTCCCACAGAAAACACATTTTAATATAATTCTCTTCCAACACCTAAAGCACGCAACCCAAAGCTGAAAACAGAAAGAAAACTCAATTGTGTAGTCTGAATGGAAGCAAAACGGCACAGACAGACAGACAGACAGACAGACAGACAGACAGACAGACAGACAGACAGGTCAGGACCAAAGAGATGAGAGGAGATCCAGAGCAGACTGTTATCAATCAGCCGGCAAATGGTGATGCATCTTGGTCAACTTTTAAACGCCCCCTGCTTCTGCTGCGCGGCAGTGTGCCAGTGGGGAGCTGTGAGCACCGCCCCGCCCGCCCAGGACCCTGCTCTCGGTGAGGGGGCATCACTCCTTTCACTGGGGGAGCCAACAAAACGTCTGGGAAGTAATGAGACCCAGATGGAGGGAGGGCAGCAATGTGTGTGAGAGAGAGACCGAGGGAGGAAGAGAGGTCTCTGTGTGTGTGTGTGTGTGTGTGTGTGTGTGTGTGTGTGTGTGTGTGTGTGTGTGTGTGTGTGTGTGTGTGTGTGTAAAAATGGAAAGAAATGAGAAAGGGGTTCGGTAAGTATAGCCTTTAACATTACAACAGTAGTTCAACTGTCCAATAAAACACATGACAAGAGTGTGAGTGTGGGTGAGTGGACAGACCCCACAGAATGCGCTGCGCTGCGGCAGTAGGCAGCTGTGCTGTTTATCCCTGACCTCGTTAACACCAGCGCCCAACAGGCCCTTTGAGTGTCTGAGATAAGACTTTTTATTGGTTCCGGGTCGTGGTCACGACCCTTTAGTCCAAAAACAACCCTGTACAGAAACACAACTGATAGTTTATTCGTTTATTGTGGGAGGTCCTGCTTATTCAGTATGGAACCTTAGTGCTGCACACAGCCATACAGAACAAGGCCAGTTCATGCCCAGCCACTGTCAGAAATACAGATACAGTGGTTATGATAGTAGAATTCAAGGGCAGACTCAACATTACACACGCCAAATATTTATTTGCTTCCTCTGGATTTCTGTTGCCATGCCTGGAAGCTAAAAATAAATACAGGTTTAGCAATGCTAACTTGCTGCACTAACCGTGAAAGCCTGTTGTGTCATTCTCCCCAACAGCTTTGAATCTTCAGTGGAACTGCCACACTTAAGAGGTTACAGATACCTTCGTACAAACAAAAAAAGCTGTCAGGCCAATTCCAGAGTGGAAATGATGGGCCCAGATGGAGAATTTGTCTACTCGACGCATTAAAACGTATCCGGCATTGATTTTTTTTTTTAACCAACTTTAATGCAATTAGAGAAACAAATGAGGCATGGCCATGTGGTGGTTGAGCAGCAACACTGCCCTCTCTCTCTCCTTCTATAAAGCTATTTCCCGGATGTGGAAATGCTATGATTACAGAAGTCACTGCTATAAAGCGATTAGAGATCAAGGGAACATTGAGAAAGAAATGCTGCAATGAAAAGTAGGATTAAGTGTAATATATTTTAAAAGCATTAAATGTCATTAAGGAATTCTTAAGGACCTTCCTGTTTGTTGTTTTAGGCAAAGTGCTGGAGGCTTTGAAAGGTAAGAAATAGTCCGTTGCAATCCACCGGTTCTCTTGTAAAAAGATGACAAAGCATCTGTGCAACACAGAACCCATCATTTAAGTCCATACGTCCCATATTCCATTTCATGGTGTCCGTCACTGAAGGCAAGTAAAAAGGCAGCCTGTCCTTTGATTCCATTTGGTTCAACCCCAAAGGCTAACCTTTGCATTTTTGCTCCTTATTTTCTGCAGCCCATTATGTTTTCAGAAAGTGTTCCAAACAGCCTAAATTGAAGCACCATTAAAACGTTGTATTTATAGAAGTGATAACTATCGTTGGAACAGAACATTAGTATTACAAAGGGGTGGCTCACAGGCTCACTATTAATCAACACACTTTTTGATTCATTCTGTACTTCTCTGGGAAGTTTTCCCAAACAGCACAGAGCTGGAGAGCTGGACCCTCTCGGCCACTGGGTCGCAAAACCAATTACAGTGAAGGGAAGGGAGCGCGACTGGAAGCCAGCCAATCACGTTATTACCCTGAATCTTTGCACAGAACTGGTAAATGGTGTTCACCGGACAGGTATACGTAAGTAAGGGTTACCAGCAGAGTCTTGGTACGTTTTAGACTATTCGTCATTCAGTAACAAACGAGACAGGCTAAGAAGAGTCCATTCTCCAAAAAACATCTTTTCTTCCATTGCCCACGTTCATCTACCTGTTCAAGTCTATTGTGTGCGACACTCAAGAGGGATGCCAGCCTAGAGTCTCCTTTGTCTCATCTCTCTCATCATCATTTTGTTCTAATTTGATACTTTTAAAAAGGACCAGTTCCCTGGGTATCCACGCTGGGAAGCCATGAAACGGCACAGCCTTAATTTGCTCCCAGTGGACACATTTAACAACTGCAACGTAGAGAGTGGAGCGTTCAGCTACAGATGGCGTTAAAATATCCACTTTAGGCACAGACAGGAGAGCAAATCTGCCAATGCATTACATCCATTAGGGATTCCGGACATTTATGGTGCATCGAGACCACTAATGTCTTGGCTATAGAGTAAATACAGGCTCTAGTGTCGTAATGAAAACAATCCCCTCTCTTCCAGTCAAAATGAGGTGTCAAATCACAGTGCAACAGAACATTTGAAGCATGATAGCGGATGGTATTTAAAGGTTCCAATTCACAGGAAACCTGCCAGAGTTTAAAAAGACTGCTGCACAATTTGGTGTCATCCATTGTGCGATCAATGAAACGTACCATTAGACCTCGGACAGGGAGGAAGAATGTCAGATCTAAAGGTTCACAGTGTTTAATGAACTCCAACGCTCTCTGCGGATGGAAAGTTTTCCAATGAATTGCTTTGACCACGAAAGCAGGCCATCTACCATCCTCTCTCCCCGTTTAGAGCCTTCCCTATCCCCTATCGTGCTTACCTCTCCTTTCTTCTGCTCAGAACTAAACAATCACACAACCCTCATACCCTCCACCCAGCACAACTGCACTTTTTTTAGTGGTTGCACAAACAAATTTCGTTGTGTATCCAATGCACAATGACAAATAAAGTCTATTCTATTCTATTCTACTCCTCTTCCATCACTCCTTTCTTCATAATGCTGCTGAGCAGGCAACAGACAGCTTTTTGACCATCTTCAAAAAAACTCATTATGGTCACGTTTTATGAGCTTCCACCACCGGTGAGGTCATTTAAGGGTGCATCTCGAAAAGAGGCGGAGGAATATAAATATATATGCTAAGACGTAAAACAGAGGTGCAACTGGAGGCACATTATGGATGGTAGCCTTCCCTAGAAAAGGTAAGTAGAGGGAGAAGCGGGACAATTGGACACATCCTGCAATTCGATTAAGTCCAGGCTGTGGCAAGCCCATCTCAAGGGAGATCCCTTACACCCTTCTCCACAGCCTTCGGCATGAATATTGATGGTACTTGGCTGTTTGCAATGCACCAAATACATTTAAAACCTCATTCTGGAGCCACAGCTCTGTCAATAGCTGGGACCTCCCGCATTATCAGTTAAGGTTACCATGCTGAAACTCCCAACGTGATTATCCAGGAAGGCAATGGGCGGAGGGGGACACGGCCATGTTGACTCAGCACGGCGCAGCAGCTGAGGCTTAAGTGCTCCTGCCATGAGAGAGAGAGCGGGTATTCTAATGGAGTTTGGAGACTTGAGGACTCACTCTGGGGCTTGAGGACAACTCACTGCTGATGACTCCATTGACTTCTGACTTTTTGAAATTCTGCCTTCCGCCCAGACAGAAAAAGTCTTTCCATTTTTGGAAGAAAAGAACAGAGGGAAGAAGGACAAAGAGGAGAAATAGCTTCACATATATACAGTATGTGGGGGATTTTTTTTTTTTTGCCTTTGAGGAAACCCTTAAAAAAATATCACAGCATGAACACCAAAGCTCTGACTTGAATGTAGCCCAGCCTCTTAAACGGCAGACTCAAACACGTCTAAAGCACCCTCTGCCACAAGTAGGATGGTGCTGGCCACTCTCAAGCACTCATGCTTCAGTAATGAATCAGTCATACACCCATGATTCACAGCAGCGACAGGCTCGCCCACCAGATGTCTTCGGAGTGAAGGAGTGAAACGTTCAGTGCTCAGAGCTCTCCACATCTCAACCCGAAGGATCGCCTGGCAAAGAAATGTGCTACTTTAAGTCACCCTGTTGGTTACTACTACTTTACCAAGACCTCCCAAGTCCTACATACACTCTGAGAATTTAACACTATTCTGATAAGACAAATATTATGATATTGCTTGCAACAGAATAGCATGACTCATTCTCTTCAAGACAGCAAATGGCACATTTTCATCATTTTAGTGCCAAGGAGGTTTCCAAGGCCAACTGAGGTGTAACCCTAGAGCTCTGCAGATGGCAGAGGCAGGCCTGGCGTTTCTTGGACGCAGACGCAGACGCACGGGCAGCCCACCACGGTGCAACACAGCGGACAAGGGCAGGAGGGTTGACTGCAACGGCAGCACAGCGGGGCACACCAACCGGACGGCAAATTCATTATCAACCCCCGCCAGCCTGCGCCACTTGCCGTGAGCCAAATGGGAAAGGACATGCTCATCTTCTTAAGCTTCCCTCATTCTCCAGGCTTAGAAATGAACTTCCCTTTTCCACTTTGTCTGTCTCTCTCTCCCGTCTCTCTGTGTGTTTGGCTCGGTTCCATTTCGTTGTCTGTCTCTAATCCTTCCTGCACTTTCTCTTGGCCGTGACTGCAGAGAAATAGAAGTGTGGCGATTCTTCTGGCGTGGGTCAGCTGATGTTAAACTGGCATGTCAGCCACATGGCTCTAACAATTCAAATCTACCAGCCAGTATGTATGGTTATGTATGGTCAACCTGTGATCTTAAGTGCCTCTGTTTTAAGCATTTTCTCTCATTTCATCAAAACAGATTTTCCTTATGGTAAAAAGAAACAAAGAAAGTTTGCATATTGGGGTTTGCACGTGGTGTTTTCCATGTGATCCTACAGACTTACTCCTGAACTCATACTACTGCGTGAAGGTTTAATAGAATACAAATGTTAGTATGCAGGTGCATTACACACGGTCAACTGTCAGTGTTCTATATTAAATCTGCTACACTATTGCATTACAGGAAAATAACGTTTTTGTCACTCCGAGTCTCCCACAAAGCAAACAAACACTCCGAAACATAAACAGAGAGAAAGAAGTTCGACCCTGGGGAGAAACACTGTCGCACCTGTTACAAATAGGCGGCGAGATTTAGAAGAACACCTCATCTCCATGGGAACGCCACAGCCTTATCAGGCATGCAGCAGCAACCACACCGGTAAATCTTCTATTTTCACTGTGGACTACAGACCCTTGCCCTGCCGCTAAAATACAGCTCCTCTTGGGGGGCCCCTTAGTGGCAGCGAACCTAACCCACAATCCAAAACACAGCACCCAGCAGCAGCAGCAGCAGCAGCAGCAGCAGGTCTCTTACCTCCCGTTCGCCCTGATCTGTAGTCCTTGTACATCATGGGTCAGGGAGGCACTGGCTGTGATCTCAACTTCTGAGCGCGCCACTCGTTGGCCCTGTTAAACAAACCAAAAAAAACAAAAACAACATCAACAAGCCATTTTCATTTCATTTTTCTTTCAGTTCACATCACATTTTAAACACTTTGGTCAGCGATGATGTGCAGAGCGAATATCATTTTGTCTCCGGAACAAACAGTTGAAATAGAAATGTAAACGTTATTTTAATTTGTAAGGCACTGTGAGAGACATGAAACTGCCGCTTGTCAGGTGGCAGAAACAGCCCAGGAACTGCAGGAGGGGCTGGCTGTGTAGTTAAGTGCGAAGCGTAAAATAAGGGAGAAAAAAAAAAAAAAAAAAGGATTCTGAAAAATGGATTGAAGAGCATTACACTGGATTTAAAGAGACCCCTAGAGAGGAAGTGGAGATGAGACTAATTGGCTTGCTCTGGCCTTGACGATTAGCCTCAGTCATGCCACGGCATTGCTCACACTTGACCACAGACAAAGACCGGGCCACACTCTCTCACCAACCCTCCCCTCCCCCATGACCATTACTAGACTATGGAAGTCAAACCTCGGTGTTGGAGCCTGTGTGCAGCATCGGCAGCATCATGTTGAAGCGAAAGGTTGTAGACCTGTTGCGGGAGGCTTTTAATGGCCTAGACTAGAGGATGACTGTGTTCCATTCGGCAGTGGCAGTGCTACCAGGCCTACCTCCTACAGGGCAGGGAAAGGAGCACAAAGTTCTGTCCGTGGTAAGTTAGCCCAGGCCTGCAACACACGCTCCACGTGTCTTTATCAACTTCTTTTTCATGCAGCCAGGACCGAGGTGACACGTCCACAGGGTGCGAACTGCGCCGCCTACTCTGTCGGAGGTGTAGGGGAAGACTGGACATCGCTTGTATGTCATCTAGGCATGATGCTGTACAGCTTCGAAGGGAAAGCAATGTACTCGGTTTTGTCACAACACAAACAATGTCCAATGGAATGCCATGCGAGTTTGTGCGCCAAATTCGATGAAAAGGTTTGTCGTTTAATCCAATATGGCGGCCACGTAGATTTAGTTGCAATGGAATGCCATGTGAGTTTGTGCGCCAAATTTGGTTTTAAGGTTTTTTGATTAAATCCAATATGGCGGCCAGATAGATTGAGTTGTCATGATAGGTTTTCATGTCCCATCCTTGGGATATCGTCTCTTGAAGATATCACCAGACATAACAAACACTTTTATAAGGCCAACAAAATTAGGAACCTCATTTTGACCTATTGCAGCGCCCCCCAGGGGCTAAATGATGCATGTTTTTCATAACCTCGGGATGGGGGTTAATCGTACCCTGGGTTGCTGGCAAGGGTGCTAAATAGTTAGCTGTAAGCCTACCTTGTTACTTGAATGCACAAGCAAAACAGCAGATCAAATATAGGCTTTAATTAATCCACAGGCATACTGATCTCTTTGTCTAATCGTGACGGATACAATGAAGCCATCGTTGAGTGGCCACAAATGTAATCCAACTCTCCTCTCGAGTCTGGGGACCTCTGGGTAAACAATTTAATCCAACTCTAATCTCAAGTCGTTCGCCATTGGGCAAACGACGATACTTAAACATACACTAAAGACATTTCCCTCCATTTATTTTCAGATAAAACAAAACCCAGCATCAATTAGCTGCCTACATACACCCTACAAAGCATTAGGACGGACCTGTTAGCGCGGCAATGGAATTGATATTGTGAAAACCGTGAGCGTTCAAACGGCTCCAAAAAACAGAACAATGAAAACAAAATAATAAATAAAACCATACAATAAATAACAAAAGAAGAACAATACATTGGGTGCCTATGCAGCTTTGCTACTTGGCCTCCAAATGCAGGCACCAAGAGAGAATGTTCAGTTTGATAATCTAAAAAAGCTTCTATAAATGTTGTAGTGCAACGACCTGGATGATTCATTAATTCTTTGTTAAAGCAGTGAATGGTGGAAACAGGAAATGGTGGAAGTGCGTAACGTCTCCAAGGATACATTGTCAATACATTAATTTATCCTTCGTTTTTAGTCCTTCTTTTATCCTGCGTTTTCTTTAACATATTAGTGAGCATAGATATTTCTGTGCCATAGATGTTCATTCATAGGCCCGCGCATCTTCCATGGAGAGGTTTATCTGGAAGATGTGCATGCTAATCCAACCCATTTAAGATGTGTATCGACCCATATAAGGATTACTGTGGGGGTGGACATTAAGCGTGTTCATGTGCATGATTTCACGCTGATCTGACTCACTCCCTCTCAGATTCATGAAGAGATTGGGCAGACGCTGTGTTTGAGGCCTCGGAGAGAAGGAGCTGAGGCTGGTGACACAGCCTTCACGCAATAACACAACAGGACTCTGTGTGCTACAATGATGAGGATTAAAATACCTCATCGAGGACCAATCTTTTAGTGATGAGACCTGGCAGTACAGCACAGGTCTTGGAATTGATCTGTAAAGAGAGACACATACACGCTCACACCACCTGTTTGCTGACCTTTGACCCGAGCTGCTGCGCGGCGGTTATAACCTTTCACCCCTTCATGACCCATCCAGCCATTCCCAGGTCTTGCCATTTTGGCAGTTGCAAGCGCTGGGTCTGGCTACGGAAGCCCAGCTGTCACGGTCGAAGATAGCTGAGCTAAGCCCCTCTTCCTCTGGCTTTTTATAGGAAGTTTCAGGTTCAACACCAGCGCAGACCTCTTCATTATCACCCGCTTGAGAGAAGAATGAGCCACTAGCCCTTACCAGCTGCTCGGCTCTTACTAGGTTTCCCTCTTCGGCTGGAAGAGAATGGGGATCACTTTGATTCAAACACAGAGACTGGGAGGGGGATAAAATGAAGAGTGGAAGAAAAAGATAGCCTTTTTTCCACTGAAGACAGCATCAAGAACTGTCTTATCGCCCCTAATACGTCATGTACGCCCATAATACGCCCCTAATACGGAAATGGCGTCATTCTGAAACCAGTGGACATCAATGTATGAATGTTTTTCCTTTCATTTTTTTCTTGCTGAACCTTTAGGTTATAATTATCTCCGAACGAGTCAATCAATGGAACAATGGCCATTCATTTCTTCCCTTAACCAGCATTCATTTCATGCACTGAGCTCATTTCATAAATCAAGGCTTACTGTTTTCCATGGGAGGTCTGAGTAGAAAAGACATGTTTACGGCTTCTTAATACAGTAAATAACAATAGCCCTCCTTGGCACTAAAGAGATGCGGAGCACTCGATTCAGTCATAATTACTAATGGCTCGCAGTTGTATGAGAGAGACGCACTGAATGGGAAACGACTCGCAGGGGATCTTTCTCTTGATGAAAGTCTCGAGCATGAGGCTGCCTGGAAAAGGACCACTAAGCAATCAGCTGATTGAGTCACAACATTGTTTTTCTCTCTCCTTGTATGTCTTTAGGTGGGGATCACAGTATTCAATTCTTTATGTGTCTGGTGTGTAATGCTGTTGTGTAAGTGCTGAACAAAGTGAACAATTATTTCATATTTTAGCATAAGTTTAGCCTATACGGGGTTTTCCGTTTAACGTAATTTATTGTTTTTTCTATGGCACTTCCTTTTCTCCCTCTTTAGCAAACCCACTGAAGATTACGAATGCTGGAATACAATAAGAAAATCAACTTTAGCGTAAGTAACTAGGGCACCCTCAGCATAACACATGATAACTTCCTGACGCCTTCCACCTAAAAATAGTTGTTCGCTAGATGCTTGGCCTACATAAAAGACAAACATTGCGATAATCCATTTTGATTTCAGGCATTATCTCATCTGTGGCGGAGAGCGATAATCTCATTCTGAAGCCTTCCAAACAGAACTAAAACCTCAATCCCGAGCAGATTTTCCAAAAGATTATGCAGTCCACCTTCAAGCACCTTGCATGATGACTATTTCATACTGAGTGCGCTGCAAGATCCATACGGCGAGTGACCTTCATGTAACGTGGTGCCCAGGAATAAGGGCGTGGATTTGGCCACTATGGTTAACGGAGATAAAGTGATCAATACTGCCGATGTGCAGAGTAACGCCGACTCGGAGTGTTTCTTCCAGTCCGTGGTAACTGTAAGTGGAACAAGCTCTCTCCTGCAAACAAAGGAAGGGAGACGGGGGGGGGGGGAAATAAAGAACGCTGTCGAGCATCCCACAGCTGTAATGGATTTTGTGCTTTTTATCAAAGTGCTGCAGGTTGCCATGTGGCAGCGCAGGCCTCTCCGGCGTAGTAAGAAAGAAAAAAAAGAGGACCTGTGTGGAAAGACTTGTCTGGCCGGGATAAGAGACACCCGACGCGGAGGTGATGCTTGCTGCAAGCTCTTTCCAGGGCCAATAAGTTCATCAGATCCCAAGGAAGGGCTGTCTTCATAGAACTGAAAAACTGGCTATACTGGGGATATACAGAGAGAGAGAGAGAGAGAGAAATAAATACATGTGACAGATTTCTGGAGATGGATCTTGCCTTGACAACCACGAACAAAATATCATCCCTCACTCGCAGATGAAAGGAAGCTCGCTGGAACACCAAGAACAATTACACCGCACTTACATTTCGGCTCCTCTCAGCATAGGTCTCATGAAACCATGACAACAGATGAAAGGGGCACAGCCTGGACTGATTTAGGATGCGTCAGACGGAACTTAAGAGGGCTACTTGTAGCGTATCATTGGTGATATGACGAGAGGTACAACAATTACGTTCTGATCGTACAAAAACACAGCCCAAAGCAACACCTGCTCTTTTGGTTTGCTGTGTACCGTGTGACCAGATTCGCAGAATGTGAGAATATTCCAGGATACATAAATTAAATAATTTGTGATGGTTCTGAAACTCACAGACTTTTAATCAAAAGCATTTTCTATTCCAAAATAAACACTAAGATCTCAGACATTTCAGCCGTCTCAGACACAGTTCAGCTGTCCATTAGCGTTGCTCAGTGTTCATTTAATGGTCTGAGCAGGCTGTTTTAACTCAATGCAAAGGCAAGAAGGTGCTGTCGACAGCCAAAATGGTTGTTTTAGCGGGAACTGTGTTACTTAATTACAGTGTCCAAGACCCGTAGCGAGCCAGGACGACACACACACACACAAACAACACACACACACACACACACACACACACATCTCATATTAGGGCCATGCATATCCCTTCAATCCACACCCAAGCACAAACACAGATATGCAGCGAGATCTACAACAGTTTACAGACAGTTAAACAGTTTAAAAATAAGGAAAGATATCCAAGTTGCGTCAAAAAAAGAAATTGGACTGCGACTCCATTTCAAAAACCCCTAAACAAGCACATGAGAATCCGGGCCCCATCAGAGCCTGTATGTAATGGGGGCGACAGTGGTACAGTAGGTAGAGAAGTCGTTTAGTGATCAGAAGGTTGTTAGTTCGATTCCCTGTCGAAGTGTCCTTGAGCAAGACACTGAAGCCCTAATTGCTCCTGATGTGCAGTGTGCCATCAGTGTAAATGTAAAATGAGTATACATTGTAAGTCGCACATATGTAAGTCGCTTTGGATAAAAGCGTCTGCTAAATGACTAAATGTAAAATGTAAATGTATGTAATGGGATGCTTGGGAGACGTGTAAAACATGCAAGGTCTCATGCACACTTAACCTAGTTATGAACTCTCCTCATTATCTCTAGCTAAGGAAAGCATCTTTAACAGTTGGCAGTTGCTAGGATGTGTTAATATAAACCAACGTCTCTATATGCATTAATTAGCTGCTAAGTTCAATTTGTGTAACAGTTATTTTTGGGGGCCACGCAGCGAGGCTGCACAGGCACCCTGAGCTGATTCCTGCCTTTTCCTGTTATAATCGTACAAGTTAAATTGGGGAGACTGTTACGTCAGCTAGATAACTGGCTATCATTTCATGCAAATAGAACTCTGCCATTTAAACCCTGTTTAAGGCTATTAAGCATAGCCACTAGGCAACCACAGCAACCAGGAAACACCATTTGCTGCACAGCCTGAAGAAAAGTTCAACATTTCTCAAAAGCAACTCACCATTAAAAGTTAAAAAGTGATCATAACCACTTGCAGATGATGTTAAATGGCTTTGCGTAGACATTAAACAGTCCTGATAGGGAGTAATGGGACATCGATGAGGCAAGGGCTTACTCTGATATCAATGTAGTGAAAGAAGCAAGTCCTACCTCCCCCCTTTGCCCTTCTCAAACACAGTAATCTCGTGTTCCGCATTCACACTGGAGCCAGAGCATGTGATTATCGGAAATTATACTAGATCGCCAGGGGATAGATTAACGGTTAGGCCGCTATTCCCAAACGACACGGTAACGGTAGAATAGTGATAAATAAATGGTTTTCAGTGTGAATGGGAATGGGGGTCTTTTTCTGCCGTTCCCCCCACAAGTGCTTCTCACAGCGGCAGCGGAAAAAACCTTCACATTTTTTACTTCAAAGTGCCAACTGTATAATGACTATTAATGACATAAGTTCCCAAAGAAGGGGAATTTCAGTTCAGCTCTTTGAAAAATCGTCCTCTAACCATGCAACTCCTCACATACCACCACCGCTACCCCTTCCCCCATCTTTTCCATCATAAAATGCATGTGTGGGATCCAGGCTTAAAACGTGAGCCGGTGAATTTAGAATGGATCCCCCCTCCCCGAGCTCCGAAGAGAACTGCGTTATTACACAAGACAGCACTTGCTGTGGGCATGAATGTCATTAAAACTGAAAAAAGAAAAAATGGCAGCTGGACCTAAAATCTGAATATTTCTTATGGTATGAAACAGAGGGGTGGGGGCTGGGGATGCAATACACTATGGAAGAACCAAACCCACGTCTGGAAATGATCTGCTGAACCTGAGGACATTCAGAGCAGCACTACAGGATAGGGCTGAACGATTAATTGCATTTGCGATTTAATCGCGATATGATAGAACGCGATTTTCTAACCGCAACGTTCGCGATTAAAAAACGTGGTCTAAAAAAAAAGAAAAAAAAAAAAAACTACTTTATACTTAAAATGACTTTTTTAGAATTACTTAAATGCACAGTGGCAAAGCCACCGATTTGTTGTTCTTGTTTCTGAGTCGACGGATGAGCGTCAATGCCCTTCCTCCACCATCTCGTAGGCCGGCAACAACATTTGTCCGGGAGGGCGGGGGCCAAGCCACTCTCACCACCACAAGACCAGAAACTGGACAGCTAGGTGGGGCACGGGACTGGAAGATGCTGGCAGACCTAGGCCAGAAGCTCCGATTTCCAGCAGAAATAGCAACATCAAATCTGCGACCAGACCTTGTGCTTTGGTCGGCCTCACTCAAGCAGGTCTATATCGTCGAGCTCACGGTGCCCTGGGAGAGTGCGGTGGAAGAGGCCTTGCAGCAGACGCACAACAACGAGGCTGGAAAGCTAAGGTCTGCCCAGTTGAAGTAGGCTGCAGAGGATTTGTAGCCACCTCAACATCCAGGCTTCTTCGAGAGATGGGAGTGCGGGGGAAGGCCCACAGGCAGGCAGTCAAAGACCTTTCCAGGGCTGCTGAAAAGGGAAGTCAGTGGCTGTGGATAAAGAGGAAGGACTCCGCCTGGGCTGTCGGATGAGTGATGGCATCTAGGGAGTGAGCCCGGGACGCCGGATCTCACTGCTGAACCCTCTGGAGGTGTCGTGGGTCAATCAGCGAAACATCGAAGAAGGAGGGCTCCCACTTGACAACCCATAGGATGCCATCAATCATTCGACCAACCCACAGAGTCTCGAGTATGCAGAAAGGGATATTAACACTTGTCCTACATAACAGATCTGTAATGAGCAGTTAAATAAAAATGTAAAATGTGGGAAAGAATATTTTACACTAAATGTATCTAATATTGTGTTGGTCGTATTTAAATCATTCATTACGTTTTGTTGGGGGAAAAAAGAGGATACAAAAAAAAATCGCATATTAAATCGCAATCGCAATATTTTGGTAAAAAATCGCAATTAGATTATTTTCCCAAATCGTTCAGCCCTACTACAGGACCACTGGCTCCAATGAATGAGGGAATGCTGGAGAACAAAGAGGGAAGTGTGTGTCCCGTTCATCCTTCAGATCTCAGTGATCCAGGCTGTCCGTCCAAGGTAAGGTGAAGAGTCCACACTGATAAGACCGACTCAGCCAGGTTCTCCAACATCCCCCTGGTTCTTTTCTCCCGTGGTGCCAGGGAGCCTGTGAGTGCTGAGAGTATTGGCCACATCATTTGTGCTGACGATGGGCCTTCAGCAGGAGGGAGACGCCGCCCTGGCTTTTCATCTGTATGCCATGATTTGGATTATTTAGGCGCCGGTTGAACAGGCTATTTGGTAATGTCACAGAACCATTACCAGTATCTCAGTCACACCTAATGTCTCTAACAGTGAAAAATGTTGAGACTCCAATTTATATGTTCACTTTAACACCATACTGAAATCCCATTGTCTGAACAAAAAGCACATTGTAGGTACATTGTGAGGGCTGGACATAAGAATGGAGCTTTGCCTAGTAGTATCATTTATACTCCCAGTAAGGTTATCCTATCCAAAGTCCTCGGGGATAAGACTCCATCCTCTTCTCAGTGTGGACTAGTTCTTGAATGCTGCTGTATATTGCAGCCTTTCAGATCAATGGATTGATCAAACTGCACTGTTCCACCTCCAGTAGCACCTAGGCCGTGATCAATAGAGGGAAAGCTATTATGACCACTACTCAAAGTTCATCAAGGTTGGGGAGAACAGAGACACGAGGGCATTCATCATTTATCATTCATTTTGTATCATCTTCTTCTCTCCCCACGTAACCTTGGAAACTCACACCAAATGAGTCCCTGTGATGAAGAACGCTGTGCAGGTTCACTGCTACTGCTGAGCTAATGCGAGACCTGAGATAATTGCAGGTTGCGCTTCAATTTGGCATTCTTGCACAACATAATGAAAAGGGCTGCCATTAGGGGCATTTTTCCCATTAGTTAATTACAGACTGATGACAAGATCAAACTGTCATCCTCCATCAGACACTGCTCACACACACACACACACACACACCACACACACACACACACACACACACACACACACACACACACAGACTGTGCACGAGGGTGTAAAATCTGTTCCTGTAATAGAGGTGAAAAGAAAAGCTAACAGATTAGAACAACAGCACAACTACAGCACAGCACAGCAGAGCATCCAGCATCATTTCCTCCCCGGGCCGGTGCGGTGCGGTGCGGTTTGGTTTGTGATGTTTATTGACGAAAGCGGCGCAGCTTCTTCCACAGATATCACGACATAAGTGGAGGGCATTATTCATCCCGGGGAGGCTGCCGCCGAAGCAGCGGGCCAGAAGACCGAGCGTGGCAAAGATCAGTGGACCCCCTCAGACGAACAGAAGCTTATCAGACAGAGTCAACACGGCCACATTGCGATGGTGGAGATAATAAATCAACACATCGCAACCAATTCATCTTGCCACTGGAAGAGAAAGGAGGAAGAAGGGGGAAGAGGAGGGGAAAAAGGGGGTAGAGGGGTTGGGGCTGGGTGGGTAGAGGTAGGGATAGGCGCCAGCGCAGGCCCTGGGTCTCTCACACAGATGAAACGGACATCATGTGCTAGCCAGCAGTGGATTCATCATACAAACTTAAAGACAAACTGATTTATACACTGCCGTGTACAGTCGGAAACCCCCCCCCAGAGTCTCCACCACCGTGCCAGCAGGGTTATCTGCAAAAATGCCATGGTATTTCATCCTAAGATACAGAGAGGACTGTGGAAGAAAAAGGAAAGAAAAAAGAAAGCGAGATCGTTGGATCAGGGAGGGAAAAAAGGAAATCTGCTTTGAATGATGATGTGTACTGCCATTTAGTTTAGCAGTTTAATTGGAAAAACACTGCCATGAATGAGCAGTTGAAGGCTGTTTACTGGGCCAAATGGCACACAGCATTGAACACAGCACCTAAAAACAAACCCCGCTGTTCTCTGATTACGAAAGGCCTTCACCCTGCTTGGAGACCTCCCAGTCTCCAACACAACATATCTGTCCTCTCCGTGTGATTGTTCACCTCTGAGATGACAAGGTTGGGGCGGACTGTTCCAACAACATGAAGGGTGTCATTCAGTTTGACTTAGGGGAGGCAGCTTGCCAATCAGGGCCCTGACATTGTCACAATTCATCAGCGAAGGAACATTCTGGATGTCAAAAAGTCAGAATCTCACAGTGCTCATCTGAATCGTAGCAATCACAGGGGAGAGAACAGTTCCAACTCTCTTAAATAATGGATGTCATAATAGCTGTCAGTAATGCCATACTCAGTTATTCCTCCAAAGTATCAGGGAAAAAAATACAAGCCTTTCAAACGCACTTGGCATCTGGACTGGAAGAACTGGACCTCTGGTTATTAAAGAGGGCTACACACCCTTTTCTTGGCAAGGGCTTCGGCCTTCAGTTGTCCACCTTGACAGTTAATCAAGAAGAACGCTCTGGTGTTGTCCCTCGGGAGAGCCAGAACATACCCAAAAATGGCCTTTTTAAGCTGAAGTTATTATCCCCCTATGTCACCGTCATGGCAACCAAGAGCTGAGAGCCAAGGAAGGGCAGACGCCACATTAGGAGAGCGCTCCGTCTGGATTCACACAGATCTTACGGGCACTGGTGGCGTCAAACGGTTGACCACTCAGGGAAATAGTTGGAATGACCTACATCACAGAGGGCGATATAGGGACAGCTTTATATACTGTTGAAATTAAATATGCATGTGCTGGTATGGGAAATGAAGCGTCCAACTGTGGTGACTTGTCTTTAGCAAACAGACACAACACCTTGAATCTCAGTGAGACGTGTTAGTTAATGATCGTTCTTCTTATCACATCCATCATGAAAGCGAGACACCAGCCCCTAACGCGGGACTACGGATAAAAAAACAGTAGGCCATTTCTTCACACAGTAACACAGAAAATGAATGGAATCGGCAATAAAAACCAAGCCACAGGGGTAAATAACACAGCTTCAGCATAACTGAGCAGAAAAGGTACTAATCCATTAGAGGAGAGGTACTAATTTATTGGAAAACACAACCACATCCTCGGATGGCTTTGAAGTAAGGTAACAGGCTCTCAACGCTGCTACTGCCAAATCCCTTAGACAAAGAAGAGAGGAGAAGACAAGTATCAACATCATTTCCACTCGGGTTTGGCCATGACGGCATTCTAATGTGACGCTGTAACAATAACACTCACCTCGCAAGAATTATAACAGCCTCAATTTGCCGAAAGAAAGAGGATTGGCCAGAGACTGAGAGAGAAGAGAGAGAGAGAGAGAGAGAGAGAGAGAGGGGGAGTGAAGGAGAAATATGGTGGAATATTACACAAAGTAAAGTAATGGCAATATAAAGTCCTCCCTCCCAGGCCAGTCTTTGGCAGATGGGACCCCATTTTCAAGCAGTCTTTGCTCAAGATTTCTTCCTTTAAATAAGGCCCTTTTCCAAGGCCTTTTCAAGGTGGTTTCCAGCACAGCACTTTGAGACAATGTTCATTGCTAGTGGCCATACATAAATGATTAAAACTAAATTGAATTGTAAAGAGCGTTAATGTAGCCTAGCTCATCATTATTACACTATCCTAAGACAGGAATGATTCTCGTTTAAAGCTACAATAGATCCAAGTCATTGGGCGTATGCCATCTTTGGAATGACTACCAACAAACCCCTGGTGGTATTCTTTATCCTTCCTTCCAGTTGTTTGGCAGAGAGAGTTTCCAGTGTTATTGCTGGTCCACATAGGACAGTATAGTATTTCTCAGATCATGACACATCACTACCCACCTACAGCAATTCTATTTACCGTTCACCTAATTCACCTCGTTTCTCTCACTTCAAACATGTTTACCAACGTCATTGTTCCCAAATGTGTACATGGACTCTGTTCACCTTTGTATTCTGTCTGTGAGAAGCGTACTGTATCTCAAAGCAATCCTTCATACATGTGTGTGTGTGTGTGTGTGTGTGTGTGTGTGTGTGTGTATGTATGTATGTATACATTGATGTATATAAAATATCAGTGCAACAAAGAGCTGGCAGAGAGCTTGCAGCCTGGTTTACTGTGGGTTAAGAAATCTAACAACAAAACAACCAAACTAGAAAAACAATAACGATAATTATAGCTTGTGCATCCACAGAGAGATCCTTCATAAGATGCATGGTGATTAGTCAGAGGCAGGGACAGAAACACTAGGGACTGTTCTCTATTAGCTGTGCTTGTTTGGAAGAGCAGGCCAACACACAATGCATGTTAGAAGAAAGTGGGTTGGGGGTCAAAGGCAGGTGTGTATGTGTGTGTGTGTGTGTGTGTGTGTGTGTGTGTGTGTGTGTGTGTGTGTGTGTGTGTGTGTGTGTGTGTGTGTGTGTGTGTGTGTGTGGTGTGGGGGTTAAATGGCCAATGCATCAACCATTAGGTTCTTTTAGGTCCTTTAACACTGTGGCCAATTCAATTCAGCCCTTAGCCATGTGGGACAGTACAGAGAGGTGATGAAACCAGATTGCCAGAATAATGGGATTTCTGCCATGGCATGCCTTGCCTGAAGGATCACCTGACCTGACCTGTCGCACTGGCCACGGAAAGGTCTAAAAAAAATGACTGTAACCCTGAGGCAGGCCACAGCAGGTGCACTCCCTTGTTATCGGACCAAATGGGCATTTTGCTCATCAAATGGAATGCCAACGACGTTAGGCAGGGTTAGGCTACACCGCGAGACAGTGCTTGGAGGCAAGCAGCCTGTGCTGCATCTGTGGCTGAGATGCGGAGAGCAGAGACACTTCCACAAAGGTATGTTCCCAAAAAGGACTCAATAGTACACACCTGAAAGGGCACATCTGCCATTACGGTGCACTAAGCAGCTTGAGTGCCAGCTTCCCACCAAAACAGCCACGCAGAAGAATGACAACCTTCTGGTGTAGAACCAAAGTAACAAGTCCTCCTGACACATGCCTGCACAAATACCATGACAAATAAACCAAAGCCACAGCCATGTTCATCTTCTTTTAGCCTAATAAATCATATATATTTAGAGAAGAGGTGCACCAGGCAAGGTGGGGAAATATTTCCTAACGCCTCTAATTTATTTCTCACCGGGGAAAATCAGCACTTTGTGTGTGTGTGTGTGTGTGTGTGTGTGTGTGTGTGTGTGTGTGTGTGTGTGTGGAGGGGTAACGAGGCTGAGGAAGAAAACTCAGTATGACAGGTTCCTTTCAACAGCAAAAGGAGGGGGGGGGGGGGGGGGGCGCACTGTGTCCTCTTTGCAAAAACATTGATTTTCTCTCCAAGTGGGAACAATGCACTGTGTCCCTGGGGAGACAGCAGAGACACCACCCCACCAGTCTGCTTTGATTTCCATCCAATTCTCATTAACTGCTGAATCCTAAATGCTCATCCCCCTATCATTACACTTCCTCCAATTTTTCCCCCCTGACCAGAAAAAAAAAAAGGAACACGGCAGCACTTTTTCTTTGGACAAAAAGGGTTCATGTTTGTTTGCTAATTAGTCCCCGCTGACACGTTTCCGCGATGCAAAACACCCCGGAAAATAGCGGCAGCCAGAATCCTGTGACAGACGCGTATGAGATCTGGCTCTGCAGAAGGGGCTCGGAGGCACGAGAGAGAAATGAAATCGCAACTCTCCAGATTACAACGCACAACGGTGGTGCAGTTTGTCTGACAAAGATTGATGGGTTCAGGGAAAGAAAAGAGTGAGCGTGCAGTGAGTTTTTTTGTGTTTTTTTTTTTTTACATAATACAAATCTCTCGATTCCAGACATTATTGGATGAGTGGAAGACCCCGTCATCCAATAAACTAGTAATGTTAATCAAAATTGCGTTATGCAGATGAGGCAAGCACAGGCTGCACAGTGATCTACAACACAACCCCCAGAGCCAATGGCTCTTTAATACCCATGAATCCATGAAGGAGTGTGAGGAAGAACTGGTCAGCCTTAGCAGAATTCCATGCATTCCGCAAAAAAAAAACGATGATTTGTCGTCATTGTAATTAAGTTCAGAATCCAAAGAAAGATTTCTAAAGAGGCAGAGTCCTAGCAAGGCAGCCTCTCCAATCAGTTTGCCGACGGACTGGTGGGTCTCAAAATGTAACACTGGCTCACAGGGAGAGTTCCTGCTATCCTTCAAAACCAGAAACTTGGAATTTATGATTGGGCCTGAGGCCAATGGACTTGAATTTAACAGCCATATGCATGCTAGCGCACAGCCTGGTGTCTGTGGCCAACGCGCCGGTCTGGGGAAATCACTCACAGCTGACACATGCGGCCATCGTCCGAGCGCTTTGGCAAGTTTAGAGCCTGGCAGAGCGGGAGGACAACAAAATATCGTCGCACACGCTGAACAAAAAAAAAAAAGAGGAAAAAGGAAAATAAACAGCCCTCTACAAAAGCTGGAGTGAAAGGAAACAGGGATGGCTAAATGACTGAATCAAACCTGCGTGGATTTAGCTCAGCACTGAAAAACCACATCAAGCATCTGCCATCAATTTGCCTTATTAATTAGCAACAAAAGGAGATTGAGCACAGCTATTTTGCAAACTAGCCTCAACGGCATAATTGATGAGCACTTGGCATTGTAAAAAAAATAAAAAATAAACAAATACAATGATTTACAAAAAAAACATGCATGAAATGGCTCCAAAAACCAAACCAGCTGGATTATATTTCCCATGCTGATTTATGACAATGGTTCCGCTTCTCTTCCCAGTCTGGGCCTCGTCCCAGCATTGCTGAGTGATGCGCTGAGTCCTCTACTAACACTAATCTCAAGCCCTTAGTTGGTGTGTTCAAATCACAAGCGTATGAGAGCAACACCTTGCAGCTATCCTCATTGGTTGCTTGTTGTAAGGCCCCAATATAAATGAACATGCATGGGTCAGTTAGGCGCTAAGCGCGTCGCACTTAGTGTGATACAGAGAGAAACACTAAGACTGATCTCTGACTGGCTGAGCCCCATTGTTAGCCACTGTGCTAATCAAGGAAGCGGTGGTTAATGAACGCGTGGAGGCCCTGCTCTTTCGTGTTAATTGCTATGCTTTAACAGCAAGAGCCCAGTGCTTGGCCACTGGCGTAGGATAGTCACAGGGCCATTTCCTCTCTCAGCAACACTCTCAGCGGGGTAACTGTATAAGCCTTATGCCCCATTACATTACCAGTCACACGCACACACACACACACACACACACACACACACACACACACACCAAAAATATATGACACTGTCTACAGCACAATGGCACTTGAGGGAAAGAAAACCTTCAAAAAGTTAAATGTTGAGTCATCTTCCGCACCGCACAGCATACAAAGTCGTAAATAACGAGCGCTGTGTTTTTTGTGTGAGCCATACCCCCGCAGATGGCACTCCAATTATTGTAGCAGCCAGGACAGGACAATCACGCAACAAAGTATCTGCCTGAAACGATGCTCCAGCGAGTGTGTGTGTGTGTGTGTGTGTGTGTGTGTGTGTGTGGCGTGGCGGTGAGATCTTTGCCAAAGTCCCCTGTGCTGGCTTGATGTGGAGATGCAGGGCATTTGCCTACTGAGAGAGGGAGCGCTAGGGCAACACCATAATGCAGGAAGATCCATTCTGCTTATGAACATCGTCGACACCCGGCCATGTCTGCTACCAGTGCACAAAGAGAACAAGAGCGAGAGCGAGAGAGAGAGAGAGAGAGAGAGCGAAAGCGAGAGAGAGAGAGAGAGCGAGAAAAAAAAAGAGAGAGAGAATGCAATATGGAAGAACGATGAGCAGCATTGAGGGAAATTGCATCTCTCTTCAAGCAAATGAAGTCAACATAACATACGCGCAACATACCCATGAATTCTGAAGCACGCGTGTCCTGATTATTTTTATTCTTGCGTTTGCCCTGAAATGTACCGCTCCGTCTGCCTTGCCTGGCCTGGCCTGCGTGCTCCGTCATGCTGTGCTCTCCTTGTCCTTGTGTTCGTATTACATAAGGCACTTCTTCACAATGAAAGGAGCTTTTGTAATGGTATAATGCTACTGCTGGATGTCGCACAGGCTTTTCGCACGAGGTAACTTGATTCCAAACAGTGCAGACAGTGCTTTTTCAGAGACATTAGGGGGCTTTCAGCCATCTGATTCTTAATACGAGATACATAATGAATCCCACTGCAATTGTAAGCCTTGTGAGATGCATTTTAATCTCTTACGCCACTGTTTTTCCTTCCATCCCTATCCAGTGTTCCATTCCACCTCCTTATCCCGCTTGCTTTCGCCCTCATTTAGGATTTCACCGGGGTGTTCTGGTGCCTCCGGCGTCCACGGAGCCATTATGACAGTTGATCCGCTCGACCTCTGAACTTTGAGGAAAATGATGTGCCCTGCCTGGAGTTTTTAAACGCAGGCTGAATCAGTGATGGGATGACCCCAAATCATTGACGAGAGCTGAACTGTTACCCACGCCTTGCAACCCCCCTGCCACTGTACGAATGTGCGAGTGAGGTGTGCATCTTTCACTTTACACATTCATTGTCTCTCTCTCTCCTCCATTTAGCTCTCTTCGCAGTCGTCTGACGCTTTACAGAAGCCGATGTTTGCTCAGAGCCAGGCATAAATAATTCATTGTTTGAAGCGGACACAATGAATACCAATACCCTGGTATTGCATAGCACCATCATCAAGGCTGATTTTGGTACCCGAGGTCATTAGCTCCATCGCTGGCGGTGTGCCCGCAATTCCAAATGGCCGGCATAGACTGCTGACACCAAGGTTACCCGGCAACCTGTTAACAGGTCTGCCTAAAGGGTCTGGCGGCCAGAGGACCAGAGAAGGGAAGGAGGGACGGAGGGAGGGAGGGAAAAAAGAGAGGGGAAATTGCATTCTGGAATTCAAATTGTTTTCACATCAGGTGTAGTCCCTGCTCTCGGAGAAGGCACAGATTGTGCATTTAAGATTAGAGGGCAAGGGCATGTATACGCACAGGGCAAGGCGGCAGGGAAAAAAGCAAAGAACTCAAAACGAAAAAGGTGCCACACACACTGAACATGGAAGAATGTCCTCAAATCTCCACAGATGAGAATAATGGTAGCTAAAAGGTCCAGAGGCTGGGAATGGACTACCTCCTATTGTGTTAACAACACAATGGCTGGACAAAGTCAGCCATCCAACACTATGACACAATATGAGTGAAACTGCAAGAGAAAAAGAGAAAAACTGCTGAATTACATCAGCCAACTATACACACACCGCTAACACACACACACACACACACACACACACACACACACACACACACACACACACACACACACACACACACACACACACACACACACACACACACACACACACACACACACACACACACACACTTGGACTGATAAATCAATCACATTTTTATACAAATACAATGCAACACCAAAATGCCTTCCATATGTGTTTGCTTCAGTAAATACGCGGTGATCTCGGAATTAATCCACCCAAATCTGATAAAACCACAAACCCCAGTTTAGACACAGTCATCTGCATGTCTGTTTTGGAACATACTCAGAAACACAGACAAGCAGTCTGTACCACGAGAAACTGAAGGTGTGGGGATTCAACACGCAGCTTTTATTCCACAGGTTCAAAAGGTTGAAAAGAGAGAAGGAAAAATAATTTAAAAAAACATCACATCTCAAAGCTATTAAACTTTGAAACCATCTTCCCAAGCTGTCATCCACTATCCGCTGTCTCCCATCATTTCGCAATCTTGCAATCCCCTGGTCCAATTCAAGATTGCGTTTCATACCGACCCACCCAAGAGGCCTCTTCAGACTCATGCTATGGGTCTCCCTGACGGCTTGGACAGGGCCAAGGAACAGGGAGCCCATACATTGCAGTTTGGCCGATTGACTTTCGGATTTTCCAGGCTCCGCATCTTCCAAAGCTATTTAGAGGTCTGCTGGAGAGAGATGGCTTTACTGCTCCCCGGGTGGTGCGATTGGCCGAGTGAATCCTGCCCTCTATTGTCTTGGACCGAGTGTGACTAAGTTGATTTCTTTTTGGGGAGAAAGAGCCCTGTACACTTGAGCCAGACAGTAAGCAATCAATAAACAAACCAAAGCGTGTCATAAAAATAAAAAAGCCATCCCTCGGTGGGGACATCATTCAGCAGTGTTGATTTTTCGCCTTATCCTATTGTTGTTGCTTACAATGAGGGTCATCTGGAGAGAGCCTCTCAGGCGGCTCATAAATGGGAAAGGATTTCGGGTAGAAAAATATGACTACCGATCCTTCTCTCCAAGCTACAGGACTGTTGCTATGCTGGCGTGTGAATTAACATGCCAATTCAAGCTAACAGTCACACTGCAGGCTCTACACTTTGCTAGGCCTGCCTCAATGTTGCATTGTTCACCGTTTTATGAGGACAAATATGAAAGCCTCTTGCAGCCCTATGTAATCAGACCCCTGGGCGCTCATCATCAAATGAGTGTGTTGTTTTATTGATCTTCTTGATGCTCTGGCAACACTACATGGTCATGAGCCAACACACACTGGTAAGAGAAACCAATGACCATGGGTTTTATGTTGTGGTGACCGATAGTGTAGCCTTTTTCTATACCCTCCCAGATTTGCACATTATTCCTAGTCACATCTCAGGATAATGAAATAAAAGCACACTTTTGTATCCATGGGAAAAGACAAGACAACCTGCATCTGTCCTCAGTCTGTGCATCTTTAAGGGGGCTGTCATGGTTGGACTCACACTGAGCTGCTACCCGGTCCAATATGTAAAAGCCCAAATCCCAAAGAGCTCAAAGGACATGGCTGAGAAGGACTCAACAAGTTTTGCCTCCTGGGCATTTAGACCAAGTTCGCTCACCCTTATTACCTTTCTCTTTCTGACATTCAATTTCTATGTGGTACCAAAACACAAAGCTGCAAGTGAGAAGAAATTATACTACAGCCTTGACATCTCATAATGTAAGTACATAGCAATTGATGGAGACATGATACAAATCGGCATTATGACGCACTTTACCTTGCTAAAGGAACGTCTGGTATGTTTGATGGTGGAATTCTTTGAACTGAAAGTGTAAGGAGTCAGACCCAACGCACATACTTTGAGTATGAAGACAATGAAAAAAAGTATGATCTTTCTTCCTCAAGGCATCATACTTGACCCTGCATGAATAAGACGCCTAATGTACCCACTCAACACTTTTCAGTGGAAGCAGAGAACGATTAAGAAAAACAACATGGGTATCAGTAATAATTGGATTACTGGAAACTTTTTTCCTGCTCTTTCATCTTGCTTTGGTGATCAATGGCTGAGGGCTGAGCAGAGCTTCACATCTTTAAACTGAATCCCAGGGACTAAATTAAATGCACAACTGCAGAATATCAAAGACAGAACCAGGTACCCAATCTTAATGATTGCCTCCCTCCAGGATTAATTCTGGTCCAACTCAATAGATGTTACTTTTTCCTTCCCCCCACTTTTTTTTTTTGGTGTCTCCAACTTTAGGCTAATCTGCCAAGGAAAAAATGAGAATAAAGAGAAGGAAGTTAGAATTTCCCAAACTAGGGCAAGGTTCTGTTTTAAGTTTAGTCATCTTTTTTTTTCCTGGTCCCCCTCCCTTCTCCTGGTGTGCTAGTCTGTCAGGCCCAGCGGAGGGGCCGTGTCTGGACTCCTTATCTGCGGGGCGAAGCTTGATCCGCTGCTCTGTCTTCTCTGGCAAGATGATGGAGGGGAGGTCTGCCTGCACAGATAAACACCTCTGTTCTCGGGCGCGGCACTCCAGCCTCTGTGTTTGCTTCCGGCAACAGAGGCAGCGTTCCCCCAGCGATCAACAGCAGGGCCGTCATTCCACCTCCCCCCACCCCCCCTGTCATTCCACCTCCCCCATCCCCCCCCGTCATTCCACCTCCCCCGGGTTTTTTAGCTGGCCTCCCTCGATTGGCGGTAGAGGGACAGGAGAGGGAAGCAAGGATGATGACTGACACCGGGACCCTCTGACGCTGGAGCAATTTACTTCCCCCACAAATCTCACATCCAGTTATTCCTGACCGTGCTGTGGAGCGATAGTATGTCAGGGCAGCATGGGAATTAAATGCATGGCCTTGTAATCTGGCTCCCTACCCACAATTCTCCCTGATGGACAATTCTTTTTAAAAATTCATCTCCTGGAAGTGCAAATCTCCAGTAAACAAAAGACATACCAACATTCCTCTGCATGACCTGGTTATGACTCCGAGTACCATATAGTGACAGTTCAAAGCCCGGTGTGATCCAAGATCTGTGAAATATACTGTTCATGCTTTTGTGAAGTTCGCTCAGAGGACAAACCATCTGAAAACAACATACTGCATAGAATATCAGACCGTGCAAAATACTTCATAAATAAAAGCACTTCCTAAATAAAGGTCACCCAATGGTAAGGTTTAATGTCTCAGATCAAGTAATTTGCTACCTGACCTTTAGAAGCATTCAAACCACATTCTGATCTCTAACACATACTGCAAAAAGTTCAATTAAAATTTTAAAATGCATTTTGCTTTAGAGCACTCAAATACTCATCAAACACCACTGCTGGATTCAGATCTTGGCCACAGAGTATAAAGTAAAGATCCATGTTTTTTTTTTGTTGAAGGACACAAAACACCAATGGCAGGTCCACGGATGAGTCGCCGGCCTTAGTGGAGGTGGGCACCAGGGCAACTCATTAATCAGTGTGCCCTCAGCTTAGAGGCACTACTGGGACAGAGGCTCCTCTGGGCTCAAAGGAACCACTGTGATTCGCTCCAACCTCTGCGACACACTGGGACAGAGAGAGAGAGAGCTGAGCTTGCAGATTGGACCACCTGCCTCCGTTATCCTGTCATCCTATTTATACCCGTGACAATAAATTACAGCTGGCAGGGAAACTAGGCAGACAGGGAGCGAGACGAGGGAGGGGGCGATATAGGGTGGGCAATGTTTACCAGGCCTGAAGAATAGAGTCCGACACTAATGGAGACATCTAGGAGTTCACTTGTGATTCTTACCTGGTGGGGTATCCCGCAGAAAGCAACTCTAACCCTGGGCCCAACAGCTCCCTAGCCGTCCCAACTCCACATAAATTAGAGGCAGATAGAAGCATGAACAGCTGAGAAATATAGAACCATGGAAGAATTCCACCCACACCTCCCTTCCCCACCTGTTATTTCTTTGTAGGTTTGGAGTGTCAAAAGTTCTCCAGACCGTCGGTTACTTTTTCTGTAGATTTAACTGTGTTGCAGGGATCCAGGTTTGATATATTGGGATTTAAAGAGACATAAAAACACAAGGCAAGATGGTTTTGATATTGTTATTTTAGATGAGCCTATAAGATCCTATATGTTCCTTGGATCTAGCACCTCTGCCAAGAATCCGTTCCTCCCTCTCATCTTAGATTTTCTTGGACAGATGGTGTTGCCTGGCTGAGATTGCTTCATCCTCCTCAAGGGAACTGCAGGGGGGAATTGATGCCAGCAAAGGTCGCCTGAAATCCACGGCCAAGACTATGGAGAGGCCGAGTTACTCAACACCTCAAGTCTCTCTGAGGGTGGGAGAGAGAGAGAGAGGCTGAGGCCACAGCTGTCACCTACTATACCTTTCAACAGACAGTATTTCCCTTTTCTGAGAAAATGTAGCCTACAATATTAGCCTACTAAAAAAAACATCGCCTGATTTGTTATTAGGCCTTTGAAGGTGTTCCCTTTCATACTGTCGAGATGTTAAATATTGGATCATGGACCCACTCTTTCAATAGATTGCAGTCACCTTTTTTGTGAAGCTGTGTAGTCCTTCAAGCCACTGTTTGATCACCAGGAAAAGCTTTGTTCTCTTATCTGCATTACACTGCAGCAAATAATGAGAGAATGGCTGTGGTCATTGAGCAGAAAATCTATTTAGCCACAGACCAAAGGCAAAAGGTGAGAGAAGGTCAATGAAAACTAAATCCATCAGGACAAACACTTTTGTGCACCAGCCTCCTCTTTTATTGCACGCGTGTTCAGTAAACACGGCAACAATGAGAAAGTTCTAGAGCAACCACGTTTGTCATGCGTCTCTCTGGTGAGCTGTTGAAACAGGTGGGAAGTGTGTGTGTGTGTGTGTGTGTGGGCCTGTGCAAGTACACTACAAGTGCAAAGGAGAGAAATATTTGCAACTGGTGGAAGGGCATGGTACTAATACCTTGCACTTGGGGCATTTGTCAGGTTTATTTTTCCCCCTCTTAATGGAGGCTTGACACTCATAAGGAATGCCATTTGATCCAAGCGCCTCCCGCAGGCCTGGGGTACAATAACAACGTGGCTTATTTCAGCACAAGCATGCCAAGCATGTAGCGCTAATTGCAGCAAACAAACCTATTTGTAAACCTCTGACTTTCACATGCCTTGTGAGTAGCCTTGGCAAGACGAGGTGTGGATGAAGAGTCAGAGGTGCTCTTTCAGAGTAAACAAGAAAGGAGAGAACAGCAGTGGGACTGAAGACTGGATCGGTGAAAATGACAGCGATTATAAGGTTTGTGGCTGAAGGACAAGGAGTTGCATATACAGAATGTCTTTGAAAATGATCTGTGAAAGAGGGTGAGGGTCTTTATGACAGAATGTTATATAAAAAAATAAAAAATCTGCACAACCTCTTTTGACTTAAACAGTTAGTAAGATAGTTACAGATTTATCTCACTGAAAAGACAGACAAGTAGGGCAAAAACGAAAAGCCAAAAACTAGATAAAGTGTGTGTATATGAGCCTAGGGATTGAAATCGAGAACTGGTTCCAGTTGAGATTTGGTTCCAAATTGTGTGATCCATTGGAATCGCATGCCTCCGAGATTATCGATTAATTTGATCAATGCCAGCATGTTTTTGGGAAAGTTGCGCAGAGCAAAAACTCATGAGTCATGATGTTGAACTCTGCGTCTACACTGCTGGAAACTGGAGTCATGGCAGAGGGGAACGTTCTGGATAGTCTGGATATGTGGCAAGTGCAGATGTCATTCCTGAAAGCATCCATGTTGATTAACTTCATACAGCTATCGAGTTTATGTTAAATAAAGAATAAGAGATTATGTCTCCCAGTTCACAACTAACTGTTATCGAGCACGCAGCCTCAGCTACCTCAAATCAGGATGGTTAACGTTACCTGTTTTATGTGGTAAGTTAGATATGGCACATAGACTGACTTCAGATTAGACTACTTCAACCAAGTGGAAAAATGGCAATAAACTAACATCATCACAGGAATGTTTGCGGTCATGTAGAGCAGTAAGCTGGATCTACTGGGGTTCATTTCAACTGGGGATGAGAGAACACAATAACACAGTTTTACGTGGTTTACCATATTCCAACCAGCTCTGTCCACCAATGCATTACATTATAAACATGTTCTCCTGAGGCAATGGGAAAGGCTTTGTTTGCCCGAACATAAAAGGTGTTGTAGTTAGGCTACAGCCTCAATTTGCTGAACCGTACAGTAGGGTTGAGGAGTAAACAAGGTAGGCCCAGATAGCCTAAAATCACTGTGAGACGGATGGCCTACTGATTCCTAAACAAGATGCTCAAAGCAGAAAGGAGTGCTGTGTGTTTCCCGAGCACAATCCAAGCTGAATAGCACAACACTACACAAAATCAGCTCAAGCACAGAGAACAACAGTCTTTGAGAGGAGAAGCCAGTCTGAAGTGAGGTACTAATATGAGATACCAGTCTAAAGTGAGGTACTAATAGGAGATGCCAGTCTAAAGTGAGGTACTAAGAGGAGATGCCAGTCTAAAGTGAGGTACTAATATGAGATGCCAGTCTAAAGTGAGGTACTAAGAGGAGATGCCAGTCTAAAGTGAGGTACTAAGAGGAGATGCCAGTCTAAAGTGAGGTACTAATAGGAGATGCCAGTCTAAAGTGAGGTACTAAGAGGAGATGCCAGTCTAAAGTGAGGTACTAATAGCTATTCGATGAGCTGCAATATCAGTGCAGCATTTTGAGTCCACTTTAGCCTACAACATTTACATTTAGTCATTTAGCAGACACTTTTATCCAAAGCGACTTACATATGTGCGACTTACAATGTATACACATTTTACATTTACACTGATGGCACACTGCACATCAGGAGCAATTAGGGGTTCAGTGTCTTGCTCAAGGACACTTCGACAGGGAATCGAAACTAGCAACCGTCTGATTACTAACCGACTAACCAACATTGTGAGCAAGCAGGTAGTTCATAATAACTTCAAGCTTACTATTATATTTTGTATCAGGCCGTTATTTATACATTTTTTATATACTATATCTATTATGCTGGTTTGTTTAAGATAATACAAATGTGGTGACGAGGCTAAGAGCACAGGTACCAGGCAGGCTAGCACACAGTAAACATCCGTTCTTTTTTAACACACCACATAATATTGAACTTGTACGTTTACCCATTTGTCGAATCAGTGTCACATCTGCTTTCAAGGTAAAAGTATGGTTATTGTGATCACATGGCCATGCTCATCCCCAGTTCAAATGAACCCCAGGCTGTGGTCGGATAGTGAAAACAATTATGCCCACGGTCCTTTCCTAACCATGTTTTTGTTTTTTAACTCAATGGAAAACGTCATGAGGTCAGGCAAAGATGTGAATGAGAATTCCTAAAAGAATCCGACTGAGACACTTACAGCCTACGATACTGACAGCATTACATAATTATGCCACAGCGGATAATATTGACGTGGGCCTTTACATGTTGCTGCTGCAAGGAATTGTGGGACAGCATTATCTCCATTCCTTTCGTAAAGGATGGTCCAGTGTACCCTATGCTAAAGGAGATTATAAAGGAAGCATTGAAGCACCTCTCCTTAGCATGTAGAGAATTCGACCAGCTCTTATAATGGCTGCCACTTAGACTCTTCCGGGTCATTTCACTCAGTTAGGAATCTTCCTAAGCAAAAAGACTATGCGACCGCAGCCCCAGTAGATTAGTAACACCGGTTTGGGGATATTTAGGCTACGCTACAAGAACGTTGTTGAACGCCCTTCTGTAAGGTAGTGTCTTCTGTTAAACTATAATTTGTTTCCTTCGTTCATTTTGTTTGGTTTAACTGAGAGACGAATGTCTCATATGTCATCACAATTTGAATGATTCCCTGTTTGTGTGTGTAGGGGGTTGGGGACAGATATTATACAGAGGGTAAAGGGTTAGCCTCTGAATGCACCACACTATATATCAGCTGCGCTGTTTAAACACAGAGGGTGTAAATTCTACTTTCAGCTTTGCACACAATGAATGACGATTCAATCAATTCATTTTGAACGTTGATATTTTAATAGCCGTGTGTGTGCAGTGTCAGTGGCATGTGATAATCCCTCAGCTGTGTACACTCATTTATACCTGTTTATCCTCCTCCTACAGATATTGCAAATTTTTCTGCAGAAGAATTGTTGATTTTATATGCCAGTTTTATACTTAGTTCAAGCTTATTCCCTATTGAAAAGGAATATTGTAATTCATTGAAATGTTACTCGGTATACATTCCTATTTTTTTTTACAGAACAATAGTTTTATTTTATCCGAAAGTTATATAATTCGTTCTCCAAGTTATATCCTTTAAAGAAAAGGAGCAATGTAAATCATTTTAACATGTTGAAATATTATTAGGCAGACATAATACGCTGTGTTCAGACTCAGATACTAAAAAAGCTGCATTGCTGCTGACAACCTGTGTAGGCCTACTTTAGTAGGACTAGGAATCGGTCATTAAAAATCAGACCAATAAACAAAATCAATTATGAAATCTTTAAAGCATTTAGTCACTACCTCTGTCAAAAGGAGAGAACTGTTGATAGATGGTACTCAAGAGGAAAGAGTCAAGACATTCAGTTTGCAGAGCATGTGGCATACAGGCATATCAACTGAATGGAGCCCTAAAGTTTCTAGCATATTCTAGCAGACAAATTCTTTCCTGGGATTTTCTCAGTTCCTTTCTGAGTGCTTGTGGCCTAGAAATATTCAACGCTGCAGGTCAAAGGCAAGTTAGTCACCCTGATGTCCTACTGCTGGATTTAAAATGCTGAAAAAACTATTAACAATTAAGCCATAAATCAACGGTAGAATATCAACTGTTCACCAAATTCACCATGATTGCTTGCAGTGATGATTTGTATGGCATTGCCTGGTCAGTGTTGTATCCCTCTATATAAAACACTGATAGCTGGTCAGCGTTGTATCCCTCTATATAAAAACAGTGATAGCTGGTCAGTGTTGTATCCCTCTATATAAAAACAGTGATAGCTGGTCAGTGTTGTATCCCTCTATATAAAAACAGTGATAGCTGGTCAGTGTTGTATCCCTCTATATAAAACACTGATAGCTGGTCAGCGTTGTATCCCTCTACACTGATAGCTGGTCAGCATCGTATCCCTCTACACTGATAGCTGGTCAGCGTTGTATCCCTCTACACTGATAGCTGGTCAGCATCGTATCCCTCTACACTGATAGCTGGTCAGCGTCGTATCCCTCTACACTGATAGCTGGTCAGCGTCGTATCCCTCTACACTGATAGCTGGTCAGCGTCGTATCCCTCTACACTGATAGCTGGTCAGCGTCGTATCCCTCTACACTGATAGCTGGTCAGCGTCGTATCCCTCTACACTGATAGCTGGTCAGCGTCGTATCCCTCTATATAAAACACTGATAGCTGGTCAGTGTCGTATCCCTCTACACTGATAGCTGGTCAGCATCGTATCCCTCTACACTGATAGCTGGTCAGCGTCGTATCCCTCTACACTGATAGCTGGTCAGCGTCGTATCCCTCTATATAAAACACTGATAGCCTGAGAGGAGGCACAGTTGGCAGGTAGCCCTCATTACAGAGCTCAGGGCCACTTCATCTGGCTCTGGATGAGTCTGTCCACAAGTGGCCGTTTAGACACTGATTGGCCAATTTAAGGCTTTCTGAGTCATACGGTCCCCATTTCATGGCAATTATCTCTGGTCATTAGCCATGAAGTTCGCTTTTTAGGTTTTAGAAAAAAAAAAGGCAATTTGATCAAATTCATTCAGTGATGCATGCTATGTTGACAAAACAACTGTGAGCGATTGCATCAACAGCGCTCTTATTAGGCAAACCATGTAAAAGATCTGCTATTATCATCGGTGTACAACTCAAATGTGTGGCAGAAAAATGCACTCTAACGAGAGACACACACACACACACACACACACACACACACACACACACACACACACTCACATTACTGCAGTGTCACTGCCTACTACTAGGCCGCTCCCAGCACAAGGTTGGGTCATCCGGGTATTCATTAATAATGATCATCTATGCTTCAGTCTGCACCTTCACTGCTTAATTCAGGCTAAATCCAATTCACCTAACAGTGAGTTTAAGAAGAAAAAAACATCCTAAATAGATTCCAAACAAGGAGATGGTAAAGAAGGAGAAAAGTTAGAGGGAGAAAGAGAATGCAAGAAAAAAGAGGAGAGGAAAAGGATGAGAAAGAAAGAGAGAAAGGGTAAAATGTTGTAACTGTAACGCTACCTCAGCTCATATAAGCCCTTTTGCTAATTATGGGCAGAGAAACTAATATATGGAGGATAACAGCCTCTAGTAGCCACTCGTAATTCATTTAAATACAGGTCTTTGCAAACCACCAGCCTCTAGTAGCCAAGGCACATCCCCAGCAGGATAAAAGCTATGGTGACACAGAAGCCCTGGACTAGACATCACTGAGCAAATAACACTAATGCTGTGACATGCTACTCCTGCAGCAGTAGCCCCTAATACAACTGCACAGTGAAACAATATGATCCCACTCATAATTCATTTAAAACACAGGTCTTTGTGAACCAGCAACACTGAGAAAGGGAGGCTAAGCTTAGCTTTGGATATTCTGATGAAAGCTGGCTGGAATCCATGGCTGCACACACACGTACACGCGCAAACACACGTACACGCACGTGCACACACACACACGCACACACACGCGTACACACACACACACGTACACGCGCACACTCAACCCAGAGGGTGTGATTGTCATCTAACATGGTAACATTCATAGGGATGCGGTCCGGCCACAGCCCATCAATGTTAGCAGGCAAGTGGCCATGTCAACTGAGGAAGCTGTCTGGCAATAGATATGCTGAAAACTGGCTGTCTAGAGGAAAACTACAAAGCCTGACCAAGCCAATCTGATCTGTGCGACATATGAAAGTGAACGTGAAATATGATAAAACATAAAACGAAACGAAACACTATTATTACAACTGTAAAATAATGATGCATTATGTTTCAGTCCTTAAACACAGAACTGACTGTGTGCCCAAAGTTTTGTCTGTGCTCGTTTTACAAGTGAGTAAGGGTAGAAACCTGGTGGTTCATGAGAATCAGTAAAGCCCCAACCCTGAGCACTTTCCCCTGTTTGTGTGGGTGGCACTGGCCTCAGTGAAGCCCCAACCCTTGAGCACTTCCCCCTGTTTGTGTGGGTGGCACTGGCCTCTGTGGCTCCGTCCTCCAGGGTCACAGGGCTTGATGACTGGGGGCGGAGGAGCAGAGACAGATAGAGACACGAGGGATGCCGGAAAGAGGCAGAGAAGACCCTCGGCTTCGGCCTTGAAAGGGAAGACATCACAATGGCATTCACCACAAGGAAGATGTTTTAAAAACATGTCTGTTCCGCTTAATTCCGGGCATATGAACAGACATTTACTAATTGTGTGTGAAATTCATACAGCGTACCATAAATGCTTTTCAGAAAACAAAATCAGAAATAACAGTTTGTGAGCCAATTCCAAACGTCTGTATTAGCACACAGTGCAGCACTAACTCTTCGCCTACTGTGATCTCTCCCAGGACCTTATGTGTGGTAGCGGGGGCTGAAGGGCCATGTTCTGGCATTTCAAGCGGCATGTTAATGTTTATTTCACGTGCACTGTGAGAGAGGGAAAAGGGCAGTCGGCTGCACATAGCTGACAGAAAGCAGCCCACTAGCCTCGAGATCCGGCCTGCCTCTGCCTCTGCCTCTGCGGCTGCCTCTGCTGCCACACTTCTGGCATTCAGAGGGGGAGTGGAGTGGTGAAAAGGCCGCTGGAGTCATTAGAGTCAAATCAATTCATCTGCCGCCATGTCCGTTACCCGAAGAAATCGCTTAGCATTCAGTGCAAAGTTCCGCCATCGTTATGAATAACTCACTGAGACAGTAAAGCGATGAGTAAACACATCGCGACAGGCTGCACACTTTGTTTTCTGGGGGGTGGGGTGGGGGCGGGGGTGGGGTGGGGGCATTGAATGCGCTGTTTTTGGCTTTCATGCAACAAGTGAATGCGGGAGACAGCTACTCCCAGTGGACGGCCCATATGCATGGATTTCATACTGAGGCGTACAAATCACAGAGGCACGGGGGTGCAGCACCAGCTGTGACTGTTCTCTCTCTCTCTCTCTCTCTCTCTCTCTCTCTCTCTCTCTCTCTCTCTCTCTCTCTCTCTCTCTCTCTCTCTCTCTCTCTCTCTCTCTCTCTCTCTCTCTCTCTCTCTCTCTCTCTCTCCAGAAGATTAGCCTGACAGTCGGGGACGCCGCTGCGGAGCCTTAGGACGCCTCCTGCTCAGGCTAAAGGCAGACTGTTAGTCCTAAAGGGAAGAGTTCTGTAGAGCCCCCAAAAGTACAGGAACAGTAGACAGCGAATGTCTTTTAAAAAAAAAGACAGAGAGACATAGGGGAAGAAGAACAGACATCAAGAGAATGAGAGACTGACAGGGAGGGAGAGAGAGAGAAAGAGAGAGAGAGAGAGATGGGAGGCAGTTTGGTTGGGCTGTCAGTGTGGTAATTACACAGAGCGATGCTTGGCCCAGCAGCCCCTAACCTGAACCTGCTGCATATCCCGCCAGCTCTTTATCTCACTGAAGTCACCCTGCCAGTCTTGCTTCTACAGTGCATCAATAAGCCATGGCAGCGTGTGCGCTCACACACAGACACACAGACACACACACACACACACACACACACTTTATTCACACTTTATTCACACTCAATACATTCAGCACATACACAAATTGTTGAGAATGAAATACAAATAGTAACATTCATGCAAAGTAAACGAGCAGATCCAAACAATTCAATATGTAAATTTGGAACTGTTTTTGTTCCCCTCTGTGCTACGGGATTATGTGCTCTACTCGTGAGCAATGATGATAATATTGCTAGCAATAATTAATAGACAGTCATGCATGCCGAATAAGAATGTACAGGTCTACTATCCCCATTGGAGAATAAAAGATGGCTGACATTAAAACTATTCATCTAACATTTAAGTCACCCATCTCAACAGTTATTTATGAATTAAAGGTCAATGACGAATCCTTTAACACAACATTTCATCTATTTTTAAATTATGGATGGGAAATAGGAGAAGGAAGGGGGAGAATTTGAAACTTAATTGATTTTTCTTGTAATAGCCAAGGCAATTAACCAACAGTGAATCTAATGAATGAATTACCTCATTTCCCAATCATTTCCTCAGTGAGACGGGTAATTAATACATTCATCAACATCAGTGGCAAAGAACAGATGAATCAGGTATTGATGTAATCCTAATTTCCCTCAACCCTACTGTAGAGACAGGCAGTATTTTTGAATTGAGTACTAGAAAAAAAAAAAAAAAAAGTAAAAGCAAACAAGTTGACCTACTTTTGATCTAAGGTAACACCAACACTAGGCCTAATAGTCAATGAGACAGCAAAGGCCAAGAACTTCACCTCATGCTCGTCCAGTGAAGTGCCAGGAGGTGTGGTTTGGAGGTGCTGCGGTCTGCGACGGTGGGAGAACTGTTTGATATGCAGACAGCATTTGGGCCCCGCTGCTGAGGCACCAGACAATTAAGAAGAGGAGACTGCTGTTGGCTGCTCCTGATTCTGAGGGGAGCGGGATTCCAATCCCACAGCTTTGAGAAATACCTGCACACTAATCAGACGGAGGTAGGCGCCGCCTCGCCGTCCAGTGATATCCTTCAACCGGCGATACCCTGATCTTAGCCCTGCAATGGGGAGCCACTGGGAGCTAGCGCACTTGCCCATTCAGGAAGCGTACTGATAACGCTCCACAGACACCACAGCGAGTGTGAGTGGTGCGGGATGGAGAGGAGGGAGTTTTTCTTCCTGTTATCTGCCTGCTTTGGTCGAGCTATTCCACCAAAGACTGCTGCTGGATTTCTCCTGACCACCCAGCCCACTTCACTACTGAAGGATGATTTGAAAGAAGGCTAGGGGCTATGGTGAGCAGCAGCATCCGTTGGTCCGCAGAGCTGCAACATCCACGTACGCGAGTCGTGTTCCCCACTGAGGTGCAGCGGGCAGCCCCTGGTGGCTGGACAAACTCATTCTCTCAAGTGCTCACTAATTAGAGCCAGCGGGTTCGGTGTAATGTGGCACACTGCAGTGGCCCTGAATTATGCAAAGCTATTTACTACTGCTGTGAAAGAAGGAGGCGAGTTGGGGAGAACACACAATAATGAATAAGACATCAGAGGAGGGAAGCAAAGCAGGAAGTGATTTTTTTTTGTTTTTTGGGACGGGGTGGGTAGAAGCAGAGAGACCGGAAGGCACTGGATACATTTCTGAGGGTGGAGGTGGGGGTGGGGGTGGAGGGGGTTCAGAGGAAGGGAATGTATTTGTGGATAATCCAAAAGATATGTAAACACCACACCATTCACGACGGGGCCTAGGGTATCAGCCCATGACTGAGCACTGATTAGCGCGGTGCAGGCTATGGGCTTGTGTATCCTTCCAGATCATTAACAGGCTCATCTTGTTAAAGCAGGGCACCGCCACGCTGGGCTCTGAGCGCCAGTCCAGTACATCTGGGGCTCACGGAGCTCTGCTCTCCACCTGGGGTCAGCACCTTGGCCAGACACCCTGGAAATCCCAAGGTTCCGACAGTATCGACAGCGTACCCCAGACGGTGCTCCTGCCCCTGCTCCTGCTCCTGGAGCATTCTTCATTAGCCTGAGAACAGACTGCAGCGCCCGGCAGGTCAGCACCTCCAAATGGAGCATCGATTAGCCAGTCAGACAAGGTTACCCAGGGCTTCTTTAATTGTGAGCACCACACCTCACTTTCCCTTCGCAGCAACTGTCAGTGCATCACTCCAAAGACCTACAGTGCTCATTTGCTCCGTGTTCAAACCCCATCAGGTGCACACAGATGATTTAGAACGGCTTGAAGAATTCTGGGGGCAGAACCTTCCACTGTAAAAGGTCCCTGTAAAGGTTACTAGCAGGCATTTGAAAACATTGGGGCAAGATAGATGGATTTTTCAATTCTGTTTGTTACCAGTGTTCTCCAGTTACTTGACAGAACAATCAGAGTGCAGTCAATATCTTTCTGTCTGTGGACTCCTTGATGTATCTGGAAGCTGACAACAGCAGATAATGCTGAGACAAACGTTAGGTTATGCATCGAATCAGTGTTCCCTGAAGGAGAGGAATGAGGTCGAACACAGATAGTATGGGCCTCGTCTGCCTTTTAGGCGTGAGTAGAGGTGTCTTCAGCCAGACACGCGAGGGCGTGATCTCTATACTATCTGTGTTGTACCGAGTGAATCGACTGAAAGGGAACTAGCTTGATGTAAGGATGGTATTTGAATAACATCATTGTACTTCAAGTACGCCATTCCTGGTACAGAGGCTTCAAATAGGCTGTTTGTTCTCACAAAGTATTTTTGCTGCTGCTTTGCTTAAGTGTACATGCAAGCACGTCTCACAGACTGAACACTGATATACCTGCGCAGATATGAGAATTCAGGATGCATTGAGATTACATTTTACAACTGTAGAAAAAAATGCAATTGTTTTTATAAATAGTGTACTATGTGCAGTTTCTTCTCTTGAAGTAGAGCCAGCTTGTTTTAGATGCACGTTTTAGAAGCATAATTCCAGGCAGCATTCATTTCTCTCCAGCTTTCCCTAGTTCATCAAATGGTTAAGAACCTCTATTTATGAATTAAAATCTATTATACCTATTACCTACTATCCTGCGAAACCCACCAAGAGCCACTATCTGCTCAAGTCATATTGACTGATACCTACTAAAGCTTTTATTTCAATATGAGAAGCCGATTGTCTGTAAAAATTGTCAAATATGTTAACATTTGAACATAAAAAAGATGCAAGAATGAAAGAAATGAAATCTAGCAGTCCTTCATGTGATATGTTGTGATTTGCATATTTCAAATGTTCTCCTAAAGCAGGTGAGAAGAACACAGTGATGAATTCTGTGGTGAGCTGACAAAGTGTCAAGATATTGGGCCAGTACAAATCTGTTGGACGGATGATGAGCAGTACAACTTGTTCTTTTGTATCGCATCGCACACAAAGTAAGAGCACCGAGTTCAGGCTGCTCTAAAGCAAACTCAACCCAGAGACATCAGACGAAACCACGTACAGCATGTTGTCAGCGCTCTCCTGAAGAACACAAACACTGAAAACGATGCAATACGATACGCCTGACAACAAAGGGAACCAGAAAAGGGAAGAAGACAAGACAGAACTATGGCGTGTGCCGACAGGCTTAATTTATTAATATTGGGCGCACACACACACAGAGTGCACGGCAGAAACTCTTTCTCTGACAGACTCCGAGAGCTGCCTAGCCCACTAAAAAAAAACCCCGGTCCCAGACTGCTCTTCCCCCTAGCACAACATGCTCCACTTTTCCCCGACATGAAAAGGACTTCTCGCTCTCCACACTAAAGTGTGCTCCACCGCCAAGGACAAGAAGAAACTAAATTAAAACGGCCCACAAACACAAACTGAACCAACAGCTTCCCTGGGATGGCCGCAGAGTTTGAAAATCACCTAATCCGCCAACTGAAGCACCAATTATGGAGGCCCTTAGTGTCTCACCTAGAGGGTCTGTGTGGTGGAGAACTGCCGCTCCAGCAAAGTGTAATTACACAGGTGACCTTTCAAGGTCCACTTCCACTGCCCCTGCCCTCTACTTACCTCCTGTAGAGAGTTGTGATTGGCCTGCCAGAACTCAGGCAGTCTCCTTGCCTCCAATTTGTCCTGCCATCTTGTCCATGCTATGGTACGGCACGGAGGTTGGGTATACGAGGTGAGACTGACTTCTCTGTGTATCCTAGCAGGAGGGAAACACACAACACAAACATAATCAATGAACTGACTGGACTGACCCTCTTTTTTTCTATTTTATTAAACCAAGCACTATTCCTTTTGTATTTCATTGGAAAATGCCACCGCCTGATGTGTCAACTGTCTGCATGAAAATGAAGGATGTGAACGCTCTACACATACTGGAGTGCAATGCCCATACACTGCATCGACCAAGGGTTTGAACCTCCTTTGCGCCAACACGCTGCTCCTCCTCAGCATCGCGTTAGAAACACACAAATGGTGTGGGACCACACAGAGGACCACGTCCGCAGTTCATCGGCCTCCCAATTTGCTGAGGGGCTGACGAACAAGCACCGATCGCAGGATGGGGGTCCTGCTGGTGCTACTGTATCCTGCCAAATACTGCAATGTCTGGACAAGCAGCCGTCAAGAGGTGAGGCACCCTGTGAGCCAGTATGGGGAATCAGCAGAAGATTGGCCAAACCAAAAGCCTCTCCGATATCCGCTAATAAAAGGGGGCTGGGTAGCTGCTCTGCCAGCGGAGGCCATTTCCATCTGCCCATGCAACCGGTTAATACAGCTGATTATCCATATCCTGAGGGAGTCATTCAAAACCTACCACCATGTTGATTAGGTTCCTCATCCCAAACAAACACTGGTGGTACATTTGTTCTCTCCATATCAGTCCTGCTGCTATTTGTACTCTTCATTTTCATTGGCTGTCTTCGCAGTGATTTATACGCCTCAGGGGTCACATGATCGGGGAAGGGCAAAGTTGTGTGCAGAAATGATTTCATTGTCATTATAGGCTGGTTTACTTTGGTGCCCAAAATTCATCACCAAAACAGATGGTCCTATTCCAACCGGTGAAAACACAATCAGTCCTTCCATTGACTAGCTGTCGACGAGAAATATGTGTTGTTTATGAGTGTGTGAGAGCAGACAGTCTCTTGATCATGTGCAAAGGTGACCAGGTTAATATGTTCCCAGCGCTGAGGCAACCCGTCTGATGACAGAAGCCCTCCGGTGCAAGCGGTAACTCAGGCCCCGCAGGAGCAGCGCTGATGAGCCACTGGAAGGGGCCACTAAGCGCACAGCTCTGTGGCGTTGGCGAGGTGTCTTTCTGGGAGTCATCTGGTGAAGAGAGCACGGAGTATGGCCCTGTCTCTTTCAATAAGAGAAGTGCTGAACACAGGAGGGCCTCCGTTTCCAGAGCTACTGAGGTATGAAATTCATTTACTTCACACCTTTCAGATTTCATCTCAAGTAAGAGACCTACCAGACCCAGTGGAGGAAGGCCTTCTTACAGGGGAATGCTCGGGTTAGTGTGTGTGTGTGTGTGTGTGTGTGTGTGTGTGTGTGTGTGTGTGTGTGTGTGGGTGTGTGGTGGTGTGGTGTGTGTGTCTGTGTGTGTGTGTGGTGGTGTAGTGTGGTGATGTGTGTGTGTGGTGTGTGTGTGTGTGTGTGGTGATGTGTGTGTGTGTGTGTGTGTGTGTGTGTGTGTGTGGTGTAGTGTGTGTGTGTGGTGTGTGTGTGTGTGTGTGTGTGTGTGTGTGTGTGTGTGTGTGGTGTGTGTGTGTGTGTGTGTGTGTGTGTGTGTGTGTGGTGTAGTGTGGTGATGTGTGTGTGTGTGTGGTGGTGTGGTGTGTGTGTGTGTGTGTGTGTGGTGTAGTGTGGTGATGTGTGTGTGTGTGTGTGTGTGTGTGGTGATGTGTGTGTGTGGTGGTGTGGTGTGTGTGTGTGTGTGTGTGTGTGTGTGTGTGTGTGTGTGTGTGTGTGTGTGTGTGTGTGTGTGTGTGTGTGTGTGTGTGTGTGTGTACAGGCACTATGAGTGTATCAAGGTCATTAATGCGAGTACCACTTTACTTCACAGCTCCAGAGGTCTCATAACACATGTGGACCCCAGCCATAAGAGGTCAAACCCCTCCTACTTCATGGGGTTTCCAGTAATAAAAGGACACTACTTGTGGCAGCAGAGAGGCCCTTGCAGTTTAAAATCATGCACATGCACGCAGGAACACTGCATTTCCATATTCCAATTTTGTCATTAGAGTTACTACTGCTGAGCCAGTAAGGCTGGGTTTAATGTCAATCATATTAATACCCAGGACAGCAGGAGCAGTTCCCCGTCCCCGCATGCCTGTCATCTCAGAGATAGCTCAATAGCACTTGGAGAGGCAATGTTTCCCTTCAAATAATAACTGCCGACCAAACATAGGCTGTAGAGGATCAATAACCGACTCTAATTGAGGCTCCGTCAATATAACCCTTAACGGTGAAATGCAAAGCTTCCCCCGGCGCAGGTGCTTTGCATGCCCAAGGATTAACATGGATCTCCAGAGACAGGGAAGGTTATGACAATACCATAACTGAGAGAAATGCCTGTGCTCCAATTAACACAAGGCTGCCCAACAGATATCTCTGCTATGGTAATTCACAACAGTGTGTTCAATATCAATGTTTTGTGCGTAATAAAACAGCACAAATCGTTCAAATTGACTTTGATATTACGGCTGTCCTATTGAATACTACATCTCACATCTATCTGGTGACATAACGTCTAACTTGACATATATGTTATGAATTTCATTTCTGAGGGGTTATTCAAGATGCTGAAAAAGCTTCCAATCTCTGGCCTTTAAGGCCTAGCTATAGGCCATTTCCCTGCTTCATCAGTATTCACTGAAATCATATCAGAGGATTCGAGGGGGGAAAATAATAGGAGCCCCACTGGATTTATACAATATTGTAAAATCAATGCTGCAAACTGGAACAAATAACTATTGAGTTGACGGGAGACGAGGGCCCGTTCAGTAGGCTACAATGCTATATTAGAAACGGGGAATGAAAAATGAGGAAATAAATTATGAAGCATAGCATAAACATAGGCATAAACAATTCTGAAGCGGCATCAAATACATATATATATATCTATAACAACGGCAGGGATGTACTTACATGGTAATTACAACTGCCTAGTTTATAAATGCAAATATATATATATATATATATATATATATATATATAAATATCTATATCTATCTATCTATCTATATATATATAGATAGATAGATAGATATAGATATATATATATATATTTGCATTTATAAACTAGGCTATTCATGAATGCAGCCAATTATAATTGAAGATCACAATGCTGGCAGTTGTAATTACCATGTGTGTAACATCCCTGCCGTTGCTCCTGACTTCATATCTACACTACATCTGACATGTGTGCAATACGGAGAAATAGTGCCAGCTAAACTATGTGATACCCTTGTATCAACCATCAGCCGTCACCCAATTGTCCACACAAAACCGTTCAGTGCTCCAGAAGTGGCCATCTTGCTCCATAGAAAGCGAGTTGTGCATAGCAAAGGTCAGGGTCTTCCACAGCAATGGTTGAGGTCAGTATTTTGGAACTACTCAAGCAAACAGCATAGCAGGATAAACACAAGCGGTGTCTATTCCCTGAAGCAATGTTTAATTTTGATATGACATTGCCTGAAATAGCAAAAAGCACTGTGTAGTCAGCTGCACATTGAAGTTGGCCTCTCCTCAAGGCTGCAGGAGTCTTTCAAAAGAGCTATAAATAAAAGTCCCCAGAGAACCAATTCACTGTCATACCGTCTTCCCTTCGTCATACCGTCATACCGTCTTCCCTCCCACGGTTTCTGCACAAAGGAAGTGAACAAATGGTGAAACTTCAATTGAGGGGACGGACGGACGGACGGAGAATAGAAGCCTGAGCATTTAGAGAGCCCTGCCAAACAGGTGGAAACCATTACCAGCAAGTGCCAGCTAAATGTCTCCATCTGCATATTAAATATGTCTCCATACTTCTCATATCCGTGGAGAACTAATCAGAATGATTGTATGCCTAGACCTCCGCGACCTCTCATCGAATCTGGATTGACTTGTCATGTCGGCCGCTCCAAAACCAGCCCACGGAGGGAGAAACGTGACAGAGAAGTGATTTGCAGGAGGCTGTCAAACACAAAGCCAGTGACCTTACAGAGAGCCACCAGAGGATCATGTGAAAAGAGAAGTGTGAAAGAACAGAGCTTGCACATCTACATCATGCTCTGGGTATTTCCAGCCAAGCCAATGGCGCACACACACACACATACACACACACGCACAGTCACGCGCACACACGCACACACACACACACACACACACACACACACACACACACACACACACACACACACACACACACACACACACACACACACACACACACTTCTCCACATGGGATTTTTGAGGAGGCAGGGGAGGCCGGACCATTTTTAGAAATTTTGTACACCTCACTTCCTAGTTACCACGGCAAGGGGTCATTAGAATACAAGCTGCCTGAATAGTCACTGCTCTGTTGCTCAATCAGACTGCAGATCCAAACAGTGGGAGGCCAATTAGGCTGAGCAGCTACTGTTTCAAGCGATGGGAGGCACTCCTCCAACCTCCACGAGAGGAGTGCTGGAGCAGATTAGCTCGCTTCAGCTGCTGCGTGAAGGCAAATGATTAGGCTCTCCCCTCTCACGTAGTCAGAACTGGGGCGGGAGAGAGAGAGAGAGAGAGAGCAGATGACTCTGAGCATCTATTGATTGAGACGGGTGCACGTTCACGCCGCCCCGGCTGATGACACAAATAGCTGGCAGCAGAGGTTGCCGCCCTCGTGGCGAAATGTCTTCACAAAAATCCTCTCAATATTCCGAGTGCAACATCGCTGCGGGCCTTTAGATGGAGAAGATGATCAGAGTGTGGGGGAAAACATGTCCAAAAAATGCCATATTGATTGGGGCGAGTTGCATCTTCTCTCATCTACATCTTTCTCATTTCCCCACTGCCCTTGAGGGTCAACAAAACGTCTTTGGAGACAAGCGACTGCACCCCTCCTTTTCCGAGGCGAGACAAAAACAATACTGGCCAAAATTGGTAATAAATGAGGGAGACAGTTCCTAGCATGGTAATGGGATCTGCAAAGCGTTGCAGCATGATGGCCCCGAGGCTGGGGAAAACTGCTTCTATGGAGGTCAGGATGGCCTCAGCCTTGTGAAGTACAATTTAAAATATACATTTTTTAAAGAAGCAAATAAATAAAATAAAAAAAGAAAGCAGAAAGACACACAAATGCAGAAACGCAATCAATCTGTGTATCTGTCTATCTATCATCCTATATCTATTGTGGTATCGAAAATATACAAGTAAAACAGGTACAAACGGTTTCTGATGAGGAGAGAGTTACAAATAGATTCTCAAAATGGAAAACTTGAAAATAACCCAATCTATTGCCCTTTACAATTACAAGGGAGCATGCAAAAACGCAAAACAAGGAAAACACATCAGTTATGCTCATCCCCCATGACACCATCAAAACAGATGAATTCATCTCTTATACCCTTCTCTTTTTTTAGATAACAAAAAAAAACAACACTATCCCAGCAGCACATAAGAAAATGACATCTAGGCTAATCCCATTTCCTCTTAGCACAGCAACAGGCACCACGCTGCAGAATGCCATCTCCCTGCTGGAGCACCGTGACAACGGCTTGAATGTCTCATGATAAGCTTTTGTATCCTGGTTACAGGAACTACGGGGGCACGCATGAGCAATCTCGATTAGAGGCAAAGTTAAACTCCACGCCGACGGAGAGAATGTCTGTCTGCCGTGACAAGATTTCATTCAAACTTGTTGAGTGTGCGGCTCCATGAGCGTTTCTCTTCCTGTGCGTCGACCTGCAAGGCTATCCCTTGCACATTTATGTTACATCTAGCTAGGATTACTTCTTTGCCACTCCGAGCCACGAAGCAGCAACTCTCCATGAGTAATAATGATGCGGGAAGCGTGCATTGTTTGTGAGAACAGTGTTGAGGTGAGGAGTTGAACATGAACATGAGCTTCACCATAACTAACCAGCAAAAAAAACACACCTGTTTTTGTGTCCTCTAAGCTGCACTGAAATAACAACCCAGACGTCGTTATTAGAGATACACAACATAAGCAACCTCTTACTGTCCGTCTCCAAAACTACTACTGAGAAATCAACCCCCAGGCTCATCTCTCCATCACATGTAAATAGCGGGCATTGACTTGCCTGCTCAGAAAGTGGCACGTTTCAACTAAAGTGAATTAGATCCCCCCCAAAAAACGAAGCCATTATCATTGTTTAGGTGCTATTGACACTTCCTCTGCCAACGGCGAGCCAGGGGCTAAAACAGCCGTGGCAGCAGCCTCGGAGTAAGAGGGGTTGCTGCAGGGTCATCTGCATGCTGCACTGCCTCTGCAGTTTGAAATACGTTATTGTATAGCAATTTGCTGACTGCTCCACTGCCCATGGCAAAAAAAAAAAAAAAGGAGGCTAGTCACCTAATCTAATTTGGACTTAACAGACAAGTTGATGGAGAACAAATGCCCAGGCCAGCGGGGCCAAACCACTTCAGTGTCAGAATGGAAAGACCATCCAAAATAGACAGTGAGAGACGGAGTCTATTAAGTCATGAGTGGCTCGAACACTGTGGGACGTGTTGTGTGATGGTATCAGCCCAGCAGGAAGAGCCGTTAGAAGTCTGCTCTGATATCTCATTGCATAGAGCTGCAGTGCATCTTACAGTTTTCTGCAAAGAGTATGCTGAACGTTAATGTTGTAAAAAGGACACAAAAAAAAGGACATGAAGGAGAAAAATAGAGAGACATAGTGAGCAAAGACATAGACATAGTGAGCAAAGTTTTGTGATTCACACTCAAATTCAATGCTGCAACAGCAGAGAGTTTTATTAAGTGCCAAACTTAACTGGCACAATTTGTCACATGAAATGACTATCAAAGAGATGGCCCACCTGCTCAGAGAGCAGACAAAACGAAACAATTGAAGAGAATTCTCTTCCTGGGATGATTTGAAGCTGTGCGGTTTAGGGATGAGCACAAATAGAACACTGCCAGGGTTGAGAAAGCAAGAGACAAATGACAGAATTTTCTAAAGAAAATCTCATCTCCCCCATAAAAACAATGATGTTCACAAATAGAGTATCAAATACACATATGCAAAGAAACAGAAAAACACACACACACACACACACACACACACACACACACACACACACACACACACACACACACACACACACACCTCAACAACGCAGAAGGAAAGACCAGTGCAGAGCGGGCACAAGGCATGTCTGTGCACTCACTGACACCACTATACTCATGTCTATCAATCCCATTACAGTGTCGAATAAAATGCTGTCAAGGCTATCTGTTATCATGTCAAGTTCAAATCACTGGTAGCTGACATCTTGGTCCACTGAAGTCCTGACACTGATGCACACAGCAGGGGAAGACCCATTCTTTCATCTGGACTGGGAATCTTATCTTATGACATCTGATACAGACACACTTAACTCAATTATTATCCCTAACAAATCGTTCAAACTGGCAGGAATTAAAACTTTTTGTTTCTGACAGGGAGCCAATATGTGAGAAAAAAAGGCATTTCCCTTCCAAATGAAAACATAATGCATCGTCACGAACCTGATTCCTCATCTTATTTACAAAGCCATGCCCTGCTCACCTGTGGGGAATTTAATCATCTCAGCCACAGCCACAGCCACAGCCACACACACACACACACACACACACACACACACACACACACACACACACACACACACACACACAGTTTCAAGACTTTATTTTCTCATCCAATGGCATGGCAAACACAGCAGAACAGTGAGCGATACCGTATTATTATTCCTCTCGGCGCTTGGGGGGAGAATTAAACAGCCCCTAAATAAAACAAGAGTGATGATTTCATTAGTCTGACCTCGGCAAGAGCTTGACTGAAGGGAAACAAAAACTCAAAAAGAGGGAGGCTGTGTTGAGTCTCTCAAGTCTCAAATCAGTTCTTGAAAGGGCCACAGTTCGTGGGGCTTTGAGCTCCACCAGGCCGGAAAATCCACTGCAATCCGCTGCATGATGAGGGGCGTGGGGGCAGCGGAGTCGATTTGAAGCAGGGGGGGGCGTGGAGTGTGGTCGTCCAAGCCGATAGGCTGAGGTCCCCTGAGAGGGGAACCTGAGCAACTCGCCCTTGCTTCTATCGATGGGCTTACGCAGTACAGCCAGTCATGCTCTGCCTGAAGCTTTCGCTGTGGACACCTCTGCCGCTTGTGCGCTCAGAACTTGAATGATTCCCGCTATTGACCGAAGCATCTTTCGATTTCCCTGCATGAAGGTCTATGAAAATGAAATTTGCTCGCCCCAGCTGCCTCTGATCCTGAAGAAGATGTGATGGCCTTGCTGGTTCATCATCTTTCACCAAGGTTTCCCTGTGCCAATGAAATTCCACTCTTCTCTCTGATTTTGATCGACTGCATTTAATAGGCAAGGACAAGATGCTTTTTCAGTCAAAATGAATCTCTCCGCCACTAATATGTCGCTGATAAGGAATAAACTCCACATAAAAGCAGGAACCTGTTAAAGCAATACAGATCAGTGGTTCAGGCTCCTAGCCCTTTGGGTGTGTGTGTGGGGGGGAGAGAATCCCAACTCACAAATATTAGGACTTAATATCTCCAGTAATCCCTCAAATCTCTCAAAAGTCAGAACCTTTCGGGGGTAAATTCACCTTATAATGAGCATGGCAGTGAATAAATGTCCTTGCTCACAGAAGTGTGCGTAATGATCCCATCATCTTGTCTGTCAGTTGGTGGGCAAAGGCATTTCACTCCAGTGTCCCCATCAAAGCCTTATCTTCCAGACATATGCACAAGTTCTATGCAGCTAAATCTGCCACTTGCATTAATGTTCCCATATGCCTGAATGACATTCACATTCTATGGCTGCCAGGGGACCATTACAGATGTTTTTAAACGAGCATTCCAACCTCTGTATGTCATTATTCTAAGCTTCCTTTTGGGCTAATTGTTACGGTAAACAGGAACTATTGATACCGGTCCAACGGTCTCCCCAAGTGCACCCTGTATGCCCGGATGGCAGTGCCTATAAGTGAATTAATATGTTGCACATATACAGTATCTCGGCAGTTAATTATGGATTCCGCTGAGCATACATGTTGTATTTACATATCAAATTAGGCTGTCCAAAGATTGACTCTCCTACGCGAGAGAGCTGGAGAGTGGAGAGTGTGCCGACACGGAATGAATCTGTCAATGACAGGAAGCTTTTAGTATTTAGCACACACATCTCACACTCACTCACCGAGCCAACCAACAGCATGCTTCATTGATTACCTTATCAGCTGAATGTCAAAAGGAAAGATTACATTTATTTCTGCACAGAGGAGAAACGCAACAGTGAGTGGGGGGAGAAAAGAAAAGAAATGAAAAGAGCAGCATGTTTCTTTCGTTACCTGCCACTTATGTAAATTACATATGAATGCAGTTTCCTGACAGCATTTTCTCAATAAAGGCCACCAGAGGCTACCATTTTGCCAAACTGGCCAAATATGTACACGCAAACATGCACATGCAAACAAAAACTGCTTAAAAAAAAAAAATGAAGCGCTGATGTACTCCATGCTCTGCAAAGAAAATCAGTAGTGAAACACCCGAGCAAGAGCATTAGCCTATAACATCCCGTTTAGTCTGGAGTTCCAAGCCATATTTCCACATACTAAACTTGTCCCTGGCAGAACAATGCCATGCATATATTGAAAAGAATGTGCTAGAACAGTCCCAATGCACTTCATGTGTGCACAATGAAATAATTATTCCCTTTTATGGAAGCATAATGGTTTAGTTGATCACCAAAAAAGATTAGCATAAATCTTGACCAGGGAGGCAAATTACTAGGTGGACCGGGGCACAGCGTGCATTTGTCTCGTGGAGTCCTGGCAGTGAGGACAAACTGCTCTCTATTGAGAGTTTTATAACCAGATATGAATGGAAGAATGGAGAGGCATTGGCCAAGTCCTGATATCATTTAACAGCCCCTGCAGCCATGTCGTACAGAGACGGAGAATAGTCAGACAGAGCTAATGTTCCTCCACTGAGCCATTTTATGGGTTGGGTCTGATGCCTCACATCATCTCATCTGGACAGCTCTAGCCCCTTTCTGAAAAAAAAAGGCTTCATGGCAAATAAGAAATAAAAAATTAGAACAGAGCATTAGAATAATAAAGAATTTGAAGTGAGACATGACAGGATGGTAACTATGGAGCTAAGACTGAGACTTCAAAAAATAAAGTACATAAAATGTCAGGACACTAATCCATCCTTTAAGTGTCCAGTTTTGCTAGGTATGGTAGTTTCTCATCAGGTGTTATATTATTGCAGATGCAGATTCTTTGTGGATGAGAATCCCATTGAACTGCATGTCTACGGCCTCCGTGGGATTTTGTCTTCTTTTCCCCATATATCAGGCCACGCCCACATTCAGAGATGCGCTGCCCACTGGATCTATGCAAATAATGTATTTCTTGTCACTCCCATCAACCTCCTCCCCTTCCACGCCAAAACAAAGACAGTACGTTGACATTGAAAAGTACTGAAATAAAATAAAAAACCTGCACTGAAAAAGGATGACATGAAGAAACCAAGAACAGATTGTCATTGAAAAAGCACATCAGAATGAATGCAGTTCCTGAAGTTAATTTCAATACAAGCGTTTCAATGCCAATGTCCTATTTTTCAGTTTAGTTTTTTTTAATCAATGCATATTTTATTTTTTTTCAATGCCAGATTTAAAGACTCCATTTTAGCTCTATAGTGACAGGCATGAGATACATGGCACCCAAATCCCAAAACACTCACTGGCATGCGAACAGTTCTATTGTCTTCTAGTGTCCATGCGCTAGATTGGATTAGCCGTTAGCACGGCGGGATTAGCAGTTAGCACGGCGCTATGCATCAGCAAGACTTTGAGTCAGAGAAATGTGTCACTGGCTCAGAGTGAAATAAACACGCCCCCGAGAGGTGGAGATGGGGAGACACTTCCACAGCCTGCGCAGGTTCGGAGAGGCCTGTTATTCCTTACCTCCGCAGCCTTGGGAAGAGAGGAGTGAGTCACGCTGCTATCTGTAAACCATGGCTGCTGAAAGTAGGGTATGTTTTTCTAAGTGCTGCATGCTCAGTTATCCCCCAGATGGAAAGTTTTGAACAACTCAAAGCCGACTTGTGAATGCAACTTAATCTCCTGTTATATCTGCAATAACAAGGTCACGACTCCAAACTGGAAAAAAAACGGTGTATAATAATAGATACAGACTATATCTGCGGCTCATCTCGCTAAGGAGACGACTGAGGCATTGCTTAAAGTAATCAAAACAGAAGAAACACCTTCCAAGCTAAATCATGTGACTCTTTTGGCAAACGCTTGTCCATGATGTGCCTCTTTTGCTCTGATTTCAGAGATCACTGATGACATCAATGGCAGACAAGGAAGACGCAGCAACACCAACCACAGCCTTCCGCCTCAGCAAAGAGGGGTCATTACATCTCCGCTCCACTTCACAATCGCTTTGCCTCTTGGGTCTGCGGGCTTTTTTTATATAATATACGAATAAATAAAAGTACAGGCGAGTCCTTGATTAGATGAAAACAGTTGCTCATCAGTTCTTCTAGCGTGAGCCCTCTTGACTGCCTGATGCCCTGTGTGTTGCTAGGATACCAAACTTTCCCTATGAATCAGTATGGACATGATGGTGGTTGTGTGTTATTCTGACAGTAACTCACACACATGTGCAGACAGGCAAACAGTGGACTGATTCCACACTCTCTATAACTCATCTACTCTCCTTCACACACAATAGGCAATATATAATGAAAAGCATGTTGTGAATAGCCTGAGACTATGCGAGTGTATTTGTGTGCAAATGTGTGTTTGTGGGTTATTGAGGGTCATGTGCAGATCAGAACACAAAGCATTTCTTTTCAGTTTTATATATTTGTTTTATATCATTGGCTTCCTATAAATAACAGAAGAATGATAGCATCGTGATGGCATTATACATCTGTCCACCATTTTAGAAACTTGGTCTATTTATTCCAGTGTACAGTCCTTAATTAGCAGTGCTTTATCTGCAGCTCTCAGTCATCTGTCAATGGGCCTGGTCATAACTCAATAAACCCCTTAAAGTAATCAGCCACTGTTATAAAACACTTACTTTCCTACCTGGTTCTTTCCTACTTTCAAATGCTTAAGCTTTTTTATTTTCTGATGCGTATAGTATTCCATAGATATGTGTACATGTGAAGTAACTCTATGCCCAAAGTGTACCTGCTAAATGTCCCAGCACACACCCCAATGCTTGGCCATGACCTGTCATGTAATCATACACGGTGCAAACACAAACAGGGTTCCAAAATGTCCTCAGATGAGTCAGTCAGTCAGAATGATCAGTCACTCTTTTTCCAGCCAAATGAGCCCTCAAATCTAAACACAACATGAATCTAATTAAAACATCAGTGCCCAAACATGACAAACAAATCTCATTTTCTTTGATGGAAACCACCAATTGCAGCACCACAGCAAGTTTTTTTTAATGGATTTTCATAAAAACATTGTCAGTCTTTTTAATCAATTAGGACCAAAGTCTTGTTTTTCTATCATTTTTCTATGAGCACAAAAATACAAAACAAACATGACAGCCTGAATAATGACACTGAATAGCGTATACTCATTATTTAGGCTAATTATTTCAGTGCCAGGACACTACAGAGCATGTTAAGGGACCAACATGTGACTTTTTTTTCTCTCTGCAAATGCCCTCTTTTAAAAGGTCAGACTCAACTAGAAATGCATTTCCACAAAAAAAAAAAATGCAAAGTGTGATTGCTCAACAGCAGCAGAGGATGGCTAGCCCTCGCCATCAAATGACAGATTATTCAACCCTAACGCTGATTATTATAGTGATATAATCTGGAACACGAGCATACAGCACACAGGAGGTTTTAGGATTAATAAAATATTCAAGATGAGTTTGAACACTTTTCATCTCTTGTGTGCAATTAGCTTCATAACGTACCCAGATCAACGTACGAATGATATCATCAGTCCATTTATTAAGTTTAAGGTCCAAAGTGTTAAAAGGATAAAAGGTGTTACAAAATTCTACCCATCCTACATGCTTTAAGGAAGAATGTCAATGATACTTGTCTGCTGGTACAATGAATGTAAATGAAGGTACGGACAAATAGTGTCACTGTATAGTGTCAAAATATGAACATTTTATTGGATGGAACAGATGTATGAAATAAGACACTGAGGGCCTCATTTACTAACAGGATTGCGCCCATTTCAGGCGTAATTTCTGCGCAAATAGTGGGTAAAGACATAAAACCGTATTTACAAACGCAGCGCACTTGAGTAAAAACGCAGATTACCGCTCCTGAAGCATAAATGGGAGGGTATAAGGGAAAGTGGGTGTTCGTCGCAAAGAGATGGGAGGAGATGCGTAAAGTGCGCCTAATAATTATGTATTAGTAACAAAACATGTTTTAGCATGACATATCAGCTGCTAAATAAAAACTATGTGCGTGCGAGACATTTTTAATTAATTGTAATTAAAAAAAAATACGAACATCAGAAATGTTATTTGTTTAAATGTTTATATTTGATATATCATTTAATATAGGCATATACTAAATTGTCCCACCAGCTAGCTGTTCTGCCAGGTCTTACCCAGAATCGCTGCTCAATGTTTGGTTTAAACCGTATTCTTTGCCATTCTCACCCATCGTTCAAGCACACTGAGTACAGTGCTCGCCTTCTGCGTAGGAGTAATGCGTATCTATTCAGGAAAATAACTTGTACCTAAAGTACACTAACTAAACTAAGTAAATTGTAGAGACAGAGCAGCATATTAATTTCACCTTCCATGTTTATTTTGACGTTATAGCCTCTCGAGCGCAAGCTACCCCCAGTGCCATGGCAACCAAACGTCCCTGTCCACAATAAACGCATGTTCACAAAGAGTGTCCCTTTTCCTAACATTAGATGGAATGTTGAAGAAGTAACGCTGGCATCACGGTGTAAAAAGGATGAAATAACAATCACAGAATTTAAGGCACCCGCACTGAACAGAAGGGAAAGGCACCTATACGGTCCTGTTCAACCCTTAAAAAGCAAAGATGTTTTGAAAAGCATCGTTTTCAGTGTCGGAATACGCCGCTTTAGTGTGGACAGAAGGGCTAAACAGAGAAATATTTATGCGTTTCTATATTTAGTGTGGACGAGGTCGAAGTTTGCTGTGAACCAAAAGATCTAATTCTAACTCATCATCCATGGTGGCAGGAACACGCAGGCCCATTCTCCCCTATTTTAGCGAAGCGCTATTAGCACTAATGGGCGGAGTAAGGCGCTGATTGCCCGACGTGGATCTGGTTTGATAAATACCACGCAAAATGCGGAAAAACACAGTGCGCTACATGCGGTTTGGCAAAGGCGCTGATTGCGCTGCGGTCGCAATGTTAGTAAATGAGGCACTGAGCAACTAAAGAAACCTTAGTCTTTGAGAGAGAGTCAAATGGTTTATTGTGTAGCCAGTGCTGGGTATAGGGGAGACCAGGTACAGTAGTAACACTTTTTGCTTTGCCTTTGTCTTGTATTTTGCCTTGTTCATTGCAACCAGCATGTAATGTGTGCTACAATTGTCTCCAGCCGACCTCTCCTAATATTTGATAAAATAATTTGAACATAACACATTTTATGCAGCTAATAAATATACAAGCATCTAAATTAGAAATCACTGATCGCAACCACCTGCTTACTTGTGTTCCTGCCAAAATGCATCAATTGCAGTCAAAATATTGCGCAAAACTTGCCCCACAAACAACTTCAGTCTGTACTTTTTGAGTGACATATATTGAGACACAAGTTATATAGTGTCACTCGTCGTCATATTCACAAGACCAGACGCAAAACCGCAGAACGTAACTCATAGGTACTGCTTCACACCCTATCAGTGTACAGCCACCACCTCCCCAAACTACAGTTCCTTAAAACTTCACTCAGAACAACAAACTTTTTTGTCTACTGTTGCCACAAACATTATCATTCAAGATAGCACACTTTTCTTGGAACGGAAAATATCTTGTTATTTCACTTAATTCTTCTCATTCTCTTACTTCATGTAGCAATCCTATTACACACCGCTATGCGGAATGTGTAGTTCTTCTATCACACTCCTATAAAGACCAAACAAACCTGTGAGAAGCTATCCAGGTACAAATTTAATTTGCCAAATTACAACATTTCCCTCAAATTGATTTAACATTAACAAATCAAATATCTTAAACATTTTTTATTGTATTTCCCCTTTATTCTGCTAGAGGGGTTTCCATTTTTACAGATAAACTCTTAATGTCCTTGTCAGAGCTCTAAAGAGGGAATCATGAGCAACTGTCCATGGGATTGTCCATTAAATTGCTGAGGGAATTCTCAACACTTCCAAACAGGCAGTACAACTCCCCCTCTTATGATGAGCTGGAGGCCCTCCGAGAACAGTTCACCTATCTGGCAGGTACTCATACCTTGCACCATGTGGCTTGGAGTTTCGCCTCAGGCAGCATAGAAGGACTCTTCTTCACAGTTCCTAGACTATCTGTGACCACAAAGACCACTTCTTAAATATCTGCCTGGCTTTGTGCATTCTGTCCGGGACCCCAGCTCAGAAGCAGAGAATATGTGCAGAAGCTGCAGGCCGCCTGGCAGGCTCTCATTGGTTATTCTTGCTTCAGTTCTCCCATCTCGGCCAGATCAGAACGGTGTGCAGGCCAGGAACTGGCACCTGGCAGAAGACAGGTGTGTGATGGAAGTGGGCCTTTGCAATAATGATGGCCCAGTGGAAAGCTTCTTGAATGTCCTTGAGTGAAAAAAAAAAAAGAAAAAGTATGTTTGACAAGGTACTATATGTGCTTGTAAAAATTAAATATGCACAGAAAAACTAGATGTAGGCTATCACTCATTAGACCTTTGGTGCTAAATCAGTAAGTACGCTGAAAGCATGATTGTGTCTGTACACAGGTAAACAAGTAAAGCTTTTTGAAAGGTGATGGGGAACTATCAGACCCAACCAAAAAGTTATAATTGAAATCTATTTAAGAGTTAAGGTTTGTATGCCATCTGAAAAATGTTCCTGACTTCAGTTCAGTGCGGCACAAAGCCCACAAAGCTTGACATTTGACAGCTAAGTCTGTTACAAACGATCAACCTTCAAGTATCGTTTATCAAACATGTATCAAAGCTATCTCTACAACATTCTAATGAAAACATATTATACAACAAATATGCTACAGATACTTACATTTATATTCGCTGCTGTTGCTGGAGCTAGAGTTGCACGTAAACCACTCCTGTTGTCCACCATGTTTTTTTAGTTTTTAGGTTTTTTTTTTCTTCAAGTTGGAAATGACAGCGTTGCAGTAGCTGACGCAGGGATGCCGTAGCGGACGAAGTGAGCTCTCTCTGTGTAATGAAAACGTTTGCCAGAGTAGTAAATCATCCGGGTAACTGCCGTGTACAGGAAACATGTTTTTTTCATATACTGCATACAACTTACTACTTCTACGTCCAGATCAGTATATAAGCAGTGTTTAGTAGAGTTTCGAACACATCATTAGACTATAATGCAATGCGCTGCTGTGGAAAGTTCTGCTCAGTTAACCATGTAAAACTGCATTGTTGTGGTTTCTCATCCCGTTAAAATAAACCCCAGAAGATCCGTAATGCGTAATCCGTAAAGGCCAGAGTAAAGTTAGTGCTGACATCCAACATGGGTTAGCGTCAGGCTACTAGCTTTGTCACCTGCCATGTGACCAATAATGTGGTCATTTTGGTGGTACACGACGTGTAATACGGAGAATGGTGTCTGTGCCACTCCACAGCACGCCAGGTACTCCTGGTATTGCACCATACGACTTTGGTGGTCCGGGCATGACACCTCTCACGATGCTACGTAAGGCTGGAGCAGACGCAGCGCAAAAAAACAGGTGCAATAAGAAGAAAGAAGATAAAACTTAACAAGAGCAACAGCATTCACACAGCATTGCTTCCCAAATCACAATAGGCCTAATTCAAATGAGGAGAATTATCAGCTATAAGGCATCATGCTTGTTTGAAGCTACATTTCCAAACGAAAAAAAAAATGTGTACTGAGCTTAGAGGCAAATTCATGTACAGCAAAGATTTTCTATAATGTCAAAACAAAATGAGTTTAGTTTAGACAGCTTACATTCTTTCTTGCTGTTGTTGCTTTTTGATAGAAATAAATGCTTAAAAACCAATCTCACTCAGGCTGTTGACACAATTTAAACAAACAGCTCAACTGAATTTGGTTGCAGGCTACTCTGTGGCCATCAAATAAAATCGAGGTCTGGATAAACATTAAATGTTGCACAAGAACATAGCCTAGGTGTCTTGTATACAAGATAGACTACTGGAAAACATCCTGCAGAGACAGTAATAATATGACGTCTGCCCAGAATAGCAGTTATATTTGGAGGTGTTTATCATGCTACCTATTTATATGATGGAGGCTGGGTGCTAGAGAACAGGTTGTTTTTGAAAACATTCTATAAAATAGACATCATATATTTCAGTCAACCTATCTGACTGCAAAATCAGCCATGGCTGATTAGCAATAGGCTTATTAGGAAGTTATTAACATCAAGCGCACAGCAATGAATACTTCCTCTGCGAATAACAAAGTCAAAACATGCCAATCACTATGCATGCCCTCAAGAAAAGATTGGAAATTAGGCCTCGGCTGTATTTAAAAACAAGCTTTGCGCCTACAACTCTACATGCCAGTGATGCTGCACAATATTTTGTCATTTGCATTTAATCCATTTCTTGATCTAGAGCTACTTTGTAGTGGTTTGTGTTTTGTTCACAACTCAGTACCATGTTGACAGGGGAAGAAATAGAGACGCATAAAATAAATGATGAAAAACCATGGCTGCCAACCACTTTCCATCTAATTACATGCCTCCACGCCATCAAAGCCATTGAAATCATGTCCATTAAAAAGGCTGAACAAGAAATGGAGGCACAAAGTAAGAATAATGACACATGGACAATGCAGGTTTGATGGACAAAAATTGCAGGTTCTTTGTAGTCGGCGTCAAGACCGAAGCCATGCCAATGACCCAGATAATTATCTTCAGAGGAGCGTAAATGGAGAACAACCTTATTTGCTCTGATTTTTAAAAAAGACAAAGAAAGAAAAAAGAGACTGAACACTGCGCCCCTTCCCAACAGCAACCAAAATATATATATATGTGATGCAGCAACCATCAACTGCAACAACCCACAAGTAATCTGTGCGCATCAAAATTAAGAGATCTATTAATCATCAACTACAAAGGTCACATTATACCCCACAAAGTACTATTAACAGGTTTGTCTTCTTGTGTGTTTATTAGTGGCCTAACTCTGCTATGTATGTAATCATTACCATGACTACGCATGGTACCTACCTCTAATGTGGCGAAAGGTGTACAGGGGTGTGCCTTTACCACCCCAAAATAAAACTGGTTACAGAATATTAGAACCTTTTTTGTGAGACAGAGGCCCCAATTCCAACTGAAATAGTTCTAGATATTAGACTTAGCATTGTACAAATGGCTTCCCTTGATACATAATACAAATAAAAAAAATAAAAAATGGCAACCAACCAAATTAAAGCAATTTCCAACTTGCAAAAGTAGTTTGCTAATGGACATAAGAAGAGCAGGTAGATTATAGACCTGGCTTGCCATGAATCTGGTTTCTCAATGCCAAATGTGAATTGTACCTTAGGGGGGTTGCACTGAAGTAGGCACAGTTGTAGCAAGGACCAAGCACCAGCAAACATCAATACATGAACATGTTCATATGTGGGGGGGATCAGCCCCCATTGTTGCCTACCCAGATGAATAACCAGATACCCTTTAGAGTTCTCCCCAGGTTTTTAGCTTTGTTGACCTTTAGAAATGAGGCATATGTTAATATGAATTGACAGGGGAAGAAGGGAGGATACAGTAGGCATGTTCTTCCAAATATAAATACTCAGTCAACTTCAGTCATTTCAATCCCTAGTAAGTTCACAATCTTATACATTCTGACATGATACGCGTGGGGTCCAAAATCAATGAACCTGCTGGAATACATGACTTGGGGTGTCCACTTTATCAGTTACACCGACTTGGTCAATTTGATAGCTATAGCATTGTGTATTACACAGCTCTTCAAACATGCACCTACAATGTCATTAGCATCACTTATGGGCACAGATGAGTACAACGCTCTGGAAAGTTTTTGCGCGAATTTGTTTTAAATAAATAGTAATACCGTTGCTGTATGCACCAAAACAGAATCCAACATCAGAACAAGACGACCCATGGTTCTCTGAGCTTTCGTCATGAATGACGCAAAATTAACACAATCAATAAGTTGCTTATAGAAACCTAAGTGTATGGCAGGAAGCCCTCGGGACCATCAGACATCAGTGGAATATAACACATAAGCTGTTGGGTACCAGGGCTGGAAAACCAGAATGCAGTGAATGTTCACTTTGCAACATTGTCAATACATCTTATAACTAACGTTATGCCTAACACGCTACTTGAAGTAACGTAGATAACTGCAATAACAATGTATCTTAAAGTTTACTATGGTGACTGTCTACTGAAGGCATTGATAGGTAACAGTACCTCTTGATGTTCACCAAGTCAACGCATGCTAAAAAGTATTTATCAAATCAATAACTTGGCGTATTGCATAAGCCTGTCAACTTTACTCGTAACACTGAACCCTAAGGCGTTGACTGCTCTCTACAGGCAACTTTGTTCACTTGTGTCACCAACACTTAGTTACCCGCCTAAAAGTAGCCTATATTTAACTACCTATGGTTATATAGCAAATTCAGCCGCAAGGGAAACAGCCAGTGTTCAGCTAGCTTGCTACGAATTAAAGAAAACGCTCGAGGCTACACAACTACCTAGAGGAAGTAAGTTAACTACCGGTTAGCTAACTATCTAGCTAACTAATTTGTGAACTACCGTTGCTTTAAGAGCACTAAACGCCTGGAAATCCACATCAGTTGCTTGGGTAAATACAAGGCATCATTATTCAGTGTCTTTGTGATTAGTATGTTTGATATCCGAACACAACACCAATGCACTTTTAAGTTGGGAACTTCACATATTGCTAGCTAGCTAACGTTATCAAGCTACCTAGCTATAGCTAGCATGTAGTATGCTTTTACTAAAGAACAGTTTTGGCTAGAGAACCCAAGCTAACTTGACATGTCTAACAACGTAGCGTTCATGAAAGGCATGTGGATATGTTTGCTTATTAAAACCGAGTTGGCAACCCAACCTCCAAATTAACGTCTATTTAAAAACATACATTTGAGCACTTACTTGTAAGTTACTTTTATATGCAGAAGAGAGGGAGTAGAGCCAGCGATGTTTGTATTTTCCACCTGGTTACTAGGCAAGCGGCTGAGATGCAGCGTTTCTGTCAGAGGCTGGCACATACTGAGAATTGTGGGACGCTGGAGGACAGCATGGTTTTGGGAGGCAAAATATGGGGTATAGCGTCATCTAGCGACATATACTGGTATTATGCACTCTGAAGTGACTGCTAATAAGAGATACGATTACGAAGCGAGATACAACGTGTATTATTATTCATCTGCATTATGGCTATGATCAACTGAAAATTTTGGCACTTTATTTTAAATGGTCTAATTTAGCGAAGCTACAATTATTCATTTTAGTTCATCTGAAAATGTACTGTAACCTACACAAACATCACCTTTCAAAAACTGAAGGCTTCATATTTTACGATTTTATTCACATGCCAAGTCATCCCATGTTGTTTCACTGGAATTGTTTGTTTCCTTTAAATTGTATAGGATATAAACAAACCTTTATAAAAATCTGATCTTAATACTGTATGTAGTTTTAATAATTTGATTACACAATGTTCTTGCATGGCATGCATTCAAAATGCAAAGGCAGTCAATACGCTGACTACCACATAACATCACACCAAGTCATAAGTCATACTGGAATGTATTGATTTTTCAAAAAATTCTCAGCTCTACATTTTATTTCCACCTGGAAGAGACAGAATAGACTAAACAAATCCCTCCTTCAATAAGGCACAGAGAGGTTTTTGCAAGACCAGTATCTGCTTGGCACAAAGTGACAACAAAGAGCTAAATGTAATCTGAGGAAATGGATGTGGATGATAACATTGCTGTGATAAGAAATTGCAGACTCAAATGTGATATGTTATAAGACAACATAAAATAAGATAACATAAAGTTGATAGGTTGGCAAGATGACAAGGAAAAAGTGGTTCTAAAATGAATGAAGTCCATTTAAGAGTGGATAATCCCATCTGAGGATAAACTGTGGTATCTCGGAGTCAGCCTCAGCCTCAGCCTCAGCCTCGTCGTCTGCATGGGTCCTCCAAACAATATTTAACATTCAGCTTTTCTAGCAACATTTTATCCTCTCGTACTTTCAAGAGCATCACTCTTCAGTTATATTTGGCTTAGTCCAGGATATTTGGTTCATACATGTTGAGCGTCCATGATGTCCAAGTATTTTGCCTCAATAATATGTGGCAAAACGTAATTCCTGAAATAAAGAGAAGATTTGTTATTTCTCATTACCCCATATATCCAAACAATGAGGCATTCAATCTTGTTTACAGGGCTTTCTCAAATTATAAAAAAATGCACTGATTCTAAATGCCTTAAATGATCTTCAGCAATATCCTCATCATGCAATGAATAACCTGTGTGTGACCATAATATATATATATATATATATATATATAAAACAGGATCTTCTGATCATTTCTATGAGTTGATTCTCTCTGTGATGGGGTTTGTGTGTTGACTTTGTGGAGGTGATGTGGAGCCACACCTGATGGGAATGAGCAGGATAATGAGAAGAGGGAAGATCATCTTCATGTAGGGCAGCGGGTACATCCCGAAAGCACACAGGACGGTGAGCTGGGCCATCTGCAGGGCTGTGAAGTAGTGCACCTTCCGCTGAGGCACATGGCGAATGTAGTGTGTCGGAGGATAAGACGTCTGAGAAAAAACAATGTTTCATTTGTAATTACGTTTTATAGCAGGAAAACATCTCTCCACAAATGATCTTGTACAGTAACTTATTATGATTCACCTCCATATTTTTGCCAGCACAAAACCAAGTCAAATATTCATGTGTGACATAGTCTGTTTTCCACCTCTCGATAAATAATTTAGC
>NC_045171.1:24601637-24664137 GCF_900700415.2 Clupea harengus | reverse complement strand
TCAGGGTCATGGTAAGACTTATGGAAGACTGAAATATTGGAGACAGAGAGAGAGAGAGAGAGAGAGAGAGAGAATAGCATATGAAGGTAGAGCACCGATCCAGAATGATTTGAAGTGTCTTCACAGAGAAATGTCGACATAATGAATTTAACAGGTGAGAACTTACCCTTCACTGTGCCTTTCACGGCATCGCCCATAAAAGCGATGGCAATGAACACGGCGAACACCTCCTCTATGGAGCTGTGTGAGCACAAGAGGAAAATGTGCTGAGCAACCAGCCTTTATATTTAGCCAAGCATGAAGACCAAACACACCACTCAAGATAAAAACCAAATACTGAGATTGCAGCTCAAGAAGCGGATGTTTATGGGAAAAGAATTAGTCAAAACAAACAGACATGTTCCAGACTCCCAGCCTAATTAAAACGCTATTTTAAGAAGTTTAAGGTTATATATTACAGATGGTACTTCTATTAGACTCCCTGTGACTTACTGAGAATGCTGTTCAGCATTTCAACTGATTGATGAATTGATTAACTAATTAGCTGATAACATTTAGTCGACCGATAAATCAATCTGACTACTTGCAAAGCTGCTGAAGGTTTTTGAGGACTGACCGTCTGAAGAGCTTCATGACCAGGCTGACATTGAAGACGCCCGCCAGAATGAGGAAGAGACTGTTCCACAGTCCAGTGCAGGCGTAGAAGGCCGGGAAATCCAGGTCGTAATCATCACAGATACCACGGATCACTGCGACACATTCCCAACATAATCAATACAGATACCACGGATCACTGCGACACATTCCCAACATAATCAACACAGATACCACGGATCACTGCAACACATTCCCAACATAATCAACACAGAACGAACGACTCCGCTGCCACAGAGGAAACCATTGCTTATAAACATGTGTGGAGGTGAGTGGGTGGGAGGGTGGGATCGGGTGGGATCGGGGTCTTACCGCTGATATAAATGGCAAGTGGAGCGGTGGTTAGGGGAATGACAAGCGGAGACCCGGCGAAAAGGGAATAGATGACCCCTCCGATGCTTTGACCAATGATGGTCTTCTGTACGTCTGAGCGGAGGAGAGGATCCAAGTCAGACAGAGACAGGCACGTGTCGTATCTTAATGTCAGAGACAGGCACGTTTCTTATCTCAATGTGTCTGCGGTGTGGCCTTTACCGCAGAAGAGTAAGTGGCCAGATTTCTGCATTTGCAGAGAAAGGGAGAAGCCCATGGATAGATAACTTTTCACTGTTCGCTGACTCACCCATCTCTCCTCGTGTGCTCTCGTCGTTCAGGGAGCCAAAAGCAATGGCAGGCAGTAGGATAGCTATGTACAGGAAGATGGCAGTGGTGGTGTATTTCAACCATGACCTGTCACTTCCCCACATACCTGCAAGGCAAGGGGGAAACAAACAGATGTAGTCACCCTGCTGTCATTCTCCAACACAGCAGTAGCAGGAGCAGGGAAAGAGGAGTGCGGGCAGGAAAGAAAGAAAGAAAGAAAGGCAGCGTAGGCCTACCGTCTGTGAAGTCTGAGGTGTAATGAGGCAGTCTGCGACACAGGTCTTCATATATGCCACGGCCAACTCGGAGGAAGTCTGTGAACTAGAGAGAGGAGCAAATATCAGTATCAGAATCGTGTTTGTAAATATAGACCGTAAATAGGATACCATAACCTCGACATACCCTTTAGATACCAAAGTAAACAGCCTTCTTCTTCTAAAAAAAAAAATGAAAAACCACTTGTGACCTGGCATGGAAGTTTCTACACTGGATGATTGCACTCACTTTCCGACTGCATTGCATTCCCATTCTGCAGCACTTGAACTGAGATTGTACCTCCTTAGAAATACGGTTCTCAGGCACAATGAAATTTGATAGATTACGGCTTCACAGGATCTGCTGTCAAAGAGGACGATCTGTGTTCAGTTCAAAGATTCTAAATTACATTTTGAAAAAGCTGCATAAAGACAGACTGATCTTTCATCCAGGTAATGCGGGTCATGGAGCAAAAGAGACAAAAACACTTTGATGTGTTTATAGACCGCTTTCCCATGTTACAGCTGGGAGAAACATAACAATTCATGTTTTACTGCAGGAAAAGCTCTTTGGAATCCAGCCACCCATACACACACACAGTTTATTTTTAGATTTGAGTGCTTGTGCTTCAAAATAACAGACATGCTGACAATCCGTGTAAATATTTAGGAATGCTAAGCCTTGGACATAAGCACTCGTCTTTTATCTTGGCAAACATTTCAGGAAGCTAGGGCTACTTACAGGACCAAGTAATCCCATCCATTAGAACGCTATACATAATGAAATAATTCATAGCACCAGTCACACGAGCATGTTCTGGTGCCAGAGAACAACACAGACTTGGCAGCCAAGCTGCTCTTTAACTGGGGTCTGTTTTCCAGCTGCTAGTCATTCGTGAGCGCTGGGTGATAGAGTGAAGAAGCCGTGAGGAAGAAAGGAGGAGGGGAAGAAGAAGAAGTGTAATAATCTGGCGCTGATTTGTGTTGTGGCGTAGCGCTTTATTTGTTTGGGGGATGGAGGGGGGAATCTCAGGGTGGTCTCGCTTTGTTGGGGAATTCTCACAAACGAGATATATTGCCTGACCAGAAAAACAAAACAAGGACGAACTGAAAAAAAGTGAAAGCATGCGAGAAAAAAAAGAGGATCAAGATGGTATTTTACAAGCAAAGGCATTTCGATGTAAACAAAAATAATAGGCTGGTATGTCTGAGCTGAGCATTCCAAACCCCAGCTACACCCCCCCCGTGTTAGAGACCTTGAGCGACTTCTCGCTGCCTGGGATGGTCTCCTCCGATGTGGGCTTCTCGATGGCCGAGACGAGCTGCTGCTTCTGGGCCATCAGCTCCTGCTTGAACTCCTCCTGGGTCTTGGCGTCCAGGAGCTTCTGCCTGAAGGAGATGTCGGAGAACATGGTGGCGAAGGTGCGGCTCACCTCAATGGCCGTCTTGGTGCTTTTCTGAGAGTAGCAGAGGAAGAGAGAGGGGACGTGAGAATTTAGTTCGAGGTGGATTACGGATTATGGATGGAGGGGTATACAAGACTTGAACCAAAGACTTCCTATGGCATATATCTAAATACTTCCTATAGCATATATCTAAATACTTCCTATAGCATATATCTAAATACTTCCTATAGCATATATCTAAATACTTCCTATGGCATATATCTAAAGACTTCCTATAGCGTATATCTAAAGACTTCCTATAGCGTATATCTAAAGACTTCCTATAGCATGAGCCGCAAGGGCCGCATTACAGCCTGAAGACCATACATGAGTGGGGAATCACATGGTTGAGTTAGAGCGGGTCTGTTACCGTTCTGGGTGGGGCGAGGATGAGGATGACATAGCGGACCTCGGCGCAGTTCACCCCCCAGTTCTGTGGCCTCTCCAGCCGTGCGATACACACACAGCGCCTCTGGAGACTCTTCACAGTACAGCTGTGCGCAGAGAGAAAAATTACCCAGTGGGACCAATACAGCCTGGGAGACCCAGAAATAATTAGAGAGAGGGAGAGTGTGTGTGTTTGTGTGTGTGTGAGTGTGAGTGTGTGTATGCACACCAGAGAGGGGGGGGGGGGGGAGAATGTGAAAGAGAGAGCAGGAGGAGACATGAACGAATAATGAGAAAAAGAAACAGAGATGTCCAATTTCTTGAAAGGATTAAGGCACCGCGTGACAGATATTCCCATTTCTAATATCAATTAGCCCAGTGGAGCATGGCAACAGGCTCAACACCCACTCTGTTGGGCTCTTCAGTGGGAAACGCAGCCCTGGGTGCCCGTGACTCATATGGTGTGATAACAACCAGCATGGCACAGCGCTAGGGGCAGATGCACGGGGCTGAGAGAAATGGGCAGGGTTGGAAGACGTGAATAATGTCGGTGGTGGCGGCGTGCGGGTCACTCACAGCACACAGAGCCAGGACTGCTGGTAGCGCACCCCCGTGGCCGTGGCCGTCACCCCCTGGATGGTCTCTGTCAGCAGGTGCACTGTGGGAGGAAAGGAGGAAGGAAGAGGAGGAGGATGAGAACCAAGTGATGTTGAACGACGGATTGTCTCACGCTCTTGTTATCTGGAGCTGTTCTCCTGGCATGAGATCTATCAAATGGAATTCCGGCAATTGCTGATTTCCATAACAGAGAATGGTGAGAAAAAGATTTGACAGAAATGGTGAGACAAGATTTTCTGTGGAAAACTGGAAGTGGGAGTGGAATAAATAAAAGCCATTCTACTAGCAATGATGTGCATTTACATTACATTTAGCAGACGCTTTTATCCAAAGCGACTTACAAGGTATACACATTTTACATTTACACTGATGGCACACTGCACATCAGGAGCAATTAGGGGTTCAGTGTCTTGCTCAAGGACGCTTCGACAGGGTATCGAACTAGCAACCTTCTGATTACTAAACGACTTCTCTACCCCCTGTACCACTGTCGTCCCCCATGTGCAGTCTCACTTATGTTTACAGTGAATGGGCCTCTAGAAGTAGCTCCTCAGCTCCAAGTCCCTGGGTACAGCAGCTCTTTACTAACACTAATCTGACCTTTGACCCCCCTCCCCCTCTGTGCTGTCCCACGCTCACCATTGGTCCCCTTTCCGCCACCGTCAGTGAACAGGCCGTTCATGACCTCGTCCAGGTCGCAGCTCGCCGCCTGCCCGTCGTCGGCTACGTGCTGCAGCATGCGTCGCAGCACCTCATCCAGAGACGCCGCCTTCTCGTCCAGGAGGATGCTGGCCTGGGCCAGGAAGCCGTCCAGATCCCGGTGGGCTCTCACCTCCCCCTGGAAGTTCATCAGCTTCACATACTGTGGATGGAGAGAGGCCAGTGAGTGTTCGCACCAGGAGCTTTCAACAGTGACTCATTGAATGCAGCAAGATGCACACACATGATAAATGGACAGTTTTGGGGGATATGTACTGTTATAAATTATAATAGATGTATCTTAATGCTTTTGTTACTAACCAAGTTGGATTCTAGGATGGATTCTAGGTTCTAGGTTGGATTCTTGGATTCTACTGCTGTGATTCTGTAGGTATGTGTAGAGTTCAGAATGCAACACGAGTGCTTAACAACAAAAAGTCTCACTTTTCTTGACGTGTTCAGGAGACCGAATCCGGAGTCCTCGCAGTCTATTGATAAAAGCAAGGGGAGAGTGTGTGTGAGAGAGAGAAAGTAACAATGAGGAAAAGCACTACATTGTTAATCACACAACGTTCATTCCAATCCAGCTTGTACTCTGATGAAATACACCAACAACAGAGAACAGGGAACACACAAAAACTGGTTTGCTTGTTCATGCCGGTTGAGTGCTTTGTGCCAGGAGTTATGGCAGAACGGCCCGTCCTCAAGAAGAAATAGATGCACCCTGTGCGGGAGCCAACTTGGCTGGCGTGAAGCTGTGTATTTTGGGCGTACACACACATACCCGAGCTCACTGCGCCTGCCTGCCTACCTTCACCATGACAAAGCAGAAACCTGGCAACGCGTTTCTCCCTTGTGACATCACACAGACTCGGCAGAAATACGCACACAGCTGACTTGTGCTCTGATTATGAATTAGAAAAGGGGGGGATTTTTTGGCAGATTCTTCTCTTTCAGGGGAGACTGGAGATAAGAAAAAGGGAGGAGTTGCGTTGGGAGCCAGTTCTGCTGATTGGCTTGGCGTGGCGATGGAGCTCCCCTGAGCGGGCCTGGCTACCTGCCTTTCAGCCCAAGTCAACCACCAAGGTGGCCTTCCTGCGCAGGACAGGCGCTTATGCACAGATACCGACAAGACACTTCAGAGAATACAAATGCGCAACACACACTCACACTCATACAACTACACACACAGGTTTACACACTTACCTGAAGTGCTCAAGTCTGACTGATTCTCGTAGGTGCGACTGCCGTCAGCTTTGGGGCTGGGTGTACTCTGGTGTCCATTTGGATCTTCCCTAAACTCTTCTTCCTCCTCATCTCGACATTCTGAAAGGGTCAAAGGGGTCATCTTATGATCACACTCAAATGTACAGTGGGTCCGAACCTTAAATAATGTGTCAAAAGCATTGCTATATATTCAAAATGAGACTGTTGACACCACAAGACTTACATTGTTGCACTGAGATTCAATTTTATTGTAAATGTATACCCCCAAGATTCTTTAGGCTAGGTGTGATGTGAAACTACCATTATTTATAGTGTATGGCTATAGTACAGGAATTCTGCCCACAATACCATCTGTTTAAGAGAACAGAGCACATTGCAGCCTAATAAAAAACCAACTCCAAACCAGACACCCAGAGCCATATAACAATAGCCAGTTCTAATAAATTCTTCCATCGCATGGAAGGGAATACTTATGACGTAGGATGCAGTTACATACTTACATAAAAGAAAGAAAAGGGGGAAAGAAACAGAAAGAGAGAGAGAGAGAGATGAAAAGGAAGATGTAGAGCAGTGACCAAGCTTTTTCAGATATAACCAAACTCAACATACAATCTGAGCAAGACATCCAGACGGACAGTTTTAAATGGATCATGTCCCCCCAGATTGACATTCAAAAACAAAAATAAAACTCTATTCAGATATCTCACTCACCCATCTCCTGGAACAGGTATCCATTCTTAGACCTCCCCGATGATGGGGCTTCTGTGAAACCAAACAAGGAAGCTTTATTAAAAAAAAATATTGTATATAATAATAATAATATCATATCAAATTTCACATGTATTAGCATGACCAAGGTGAGGACCTAGAATGATCAGCTGTACCAAGGGAAAATGAAGCTGTATGGGCTGACAAATCTGGTGTCACAAAGAGCAGTGATTACAAAAACCACACTAATTGTCAAACATTTAAATAGATTAGTGCAACGAATGTTTAATAAAACTGGCAAAGAACAGAGAAAACGTATAACAAATGACAGAGGCTAAATGAAAAGCCACCGTTTCGCTACAATTTTCAACAGGAAATAACTGAGGCTTAGGTGAGTGAGTCCTTGAACCCAAACCATTTGCAATAAATTCCACTTTTCAGCACAGTACAAGTGAATGTTCCTATGTTGTCCGTGTGAGTTTTCAGTTGTGTTACCATCTATGACCACCTCTGCACGTGAGGAAGTAGACAAGTGTGTCTACATACTAAAAACAGCCTTGACTTCAACCATGAAGAAACAACAGCCCTGTTGTATTAGTAGGTTTATATCTGTGTTCTAAGTTTGCCTTACAAACAGCCTTTGAAAAGCTCTAACCAACAAGAATACCATGTGACAACCTTTTGCATAGTGTGTGTGTGTGTGTGTGTGTGTGTGTGTGTCTTGTCTGTAGTCCATGTGATGTACCACTCAAACAAAATAGCCACACAGCCTGGAGACAGCCCAAACAGCTGTGGCACACTGACCCTCTCTGGCTTCCAGTGCATTCAACCTGCTGCAGTGGGCCAAAGGTGAGCACTTTGCATGTTTCTGTTTTTAGATGATAAGATTTGCAAAAACACTTAGTCTGATTATCCAAAGAAACACTTATTACAACCATTTGAAATCTATATATTGGGGTGTTTTCCAAGTGTACAGTATTCTAAAAGAATAGTATGCCACACTCGTGCAAGTAAGCTTCGCCAAACTTTGCCCAGTGACTTCTCTTCAGGGCGAGAGCTTCCACTGGCAGTGACTGTTTCCTCCTCTCCACTAAACACACCTCTCTCTGCGGATATGTTGTTGTGATCGTCTCCCTGTCGCTCGTTTCTGTGGACTTCCTGTTAACAGACTCACTGACTTCCCATTGCTGACCGTGCTGTACTGGGGCGTTGACAGGAATATAGCATTATGTCAAGGCCCATGCCTTTCTCAAGAGCCACAGCGAGTTGGCAGCCCTTTAAATAGTGGGCAACACTCTGCTCTATGACCGGATGACACTGTCATGCAGCATTTCTTGAAAACAACTATTCGTGCTGATATTTGTAGAAAAGAAAACATTATTTTAGTACATACCTGAGATTATTTATTTTCCAAAACTGCTAAAGTGCTTTAGACGGGTGATACAAACTAAGTCCAACATGAGAGGTGTATGTATGTGTGAATCAAGTGGAGCTTTGGCTATTATCCCAGGCGTGAAGGAATTAAATTCTCTCCACACTGCTTTAGCATAATGGCTGCCCGTCCCTGTTGTGCACCTATTGTGCACCTGAGATTGATTTGCATTCACACAAAGGATGCCCAGCCACCCAGATTCAGGAGCAACAGCTTGCCCTTTCACCACACACTGTAAAACAGCCAAGGCATGTCTTTGTGTTGTCTTTCTAAATACCATACTCATCTTTTGTGTCTTTGGCTATTGTTAAGTTCAAATTAATTGCGTGTTGGTTTACAGAGAAATCAGAGTAACGGACCGCCACACGTAGCACTTGGTTTGATACAGTTGAGTTTACTGGTTTAAGGATTGAACAAGATTCAGTCGGAATGAAGAGTTCACAATAGCTCTGTCACCACCGGCTGGAGAAGGCGTTCTAATTTTTACATGTGAGAATAATGGTTATAAGTCCAGTCTTCACTGATGGTACTTCCTGGGGGCCTCCAGGTATACGCCTCTCTGTGACTTGCATGTTTTAGTCGTAATTTCTGGCCTGACAATTATGTTCTGTGAGTCTCCATCCTCCCTTCTTACAGATTTTCCCTATCTCATCTGCCTCCTGCCCAGGCTGCCCTATGACCTTGGAATTTATGTCACTGGTCATTTTAAACTTAAAAGCATGTGCTTTGAATGTTATCTTGAATGCCCCTCTGTCTGAAACCTGTTTTCCAACTGCCTTTAGTTATACTGGTTAAATGGGCATACATTGTTAATAGAAATAAAATGTTAATAAATTCATACCTAAACTGAATTTATCTTACATTATGCAGAACCATGACATAGTCCATAAATGAGGCTGCATGCATTTGGTATGGTTAATCGTAGACTCCATTTAGAATGCAAACGGCACAGACACTGAAGTATCTGAATTATAGTACTCATAGTTTACAACCATATTGCGTGAGTAGATATATTCACTTCCCCCAAACCAATTTGAATATACTGAATACGTACTCTTGTAAACCTGGTTATATGAAGGAAAAAACACCAAACTGCCAAAAAGAACAGTGTTTGACTGAGGGCAGCTCTCAGTGTGTTGCCACACACTTGACTGTAATCACGGTCACGGCTCTTTAAGATGTTAATTCAAACTATCACAGTTCTTACACATCATGTGCTGTAGGTGTATGTGGTACATGCACAGCAACCTTTAAAGTGAATAAGTTAGAAAAATAAATGTAATAAAATCAACAGAGGTATGTGAAGCTGTACCAAGGGAAAATGAACCTTTATGGGCTGACAAATCTGGTGTCACACTGAAGAATAATCCTCTTAGAGGAAAAGAGCAGTGATTACAAAAACCACACTAATTGTCAAACATTTAAATTGATTTACCAATAGTGCTAAGAATGTTTAAAAAAAAAAACTGGCAAAGACCAGAGAAAAACGTACATCAAATGACAGAGGCTAAATGAAAAGCCACCATTTCTCTACAATTTCCAACCGAAAACAACTGAGGCATGAGTGTGTGAACCCTTGAAATTGGCCAGATTAGTGCAGAAGACATTTTTTCTTCCCTTTAATCGTCTTAGCGCTCTCTGTAGCAAATCCTTCCAGAACATTTTAACCCATTAGAGGCTCTGAAGTCCTGAGACGCCCCCCACCCCCTATGAGGCAGGATGTCACACAGGATACCACTGTATGACTGCGCACACAGTCATAGGTCTAGTCATACAATTGTAATGTAAACAGCTTCGAACCATCAGAAAGTAGAACAACAGTCAATGACTGAGCATTATGATGCTAAGCACCTCAATCAGCAGGGCTCCAGAATGGGGGTCAGGGTGAACATAGCTTGGCGATACTGGAAAGAATGTTGTGGTACTACCTTATAAACAGGAATTTGGGAGGGATGTGAGATATGACCAGTCAAGGATAACTTGAGATCATAGAGATGGCACCTCACTTGACTTATGGTAACCCAAGATCATCCACATGTAACAACATGAGATCTTGACAGAAGTTCCTGAACATTTTAGAAATTCAGTTTAAATATCAGGAACTAGAGGTCCTCAAAACCGGTTAATCATGCGAGTGTTACATGTTTCATCACGGTTGTGTTGAATCTTGATTTTGCAAGTCGTTGCAACACTTTCCATTTTAAGTGCTCCATTATCACTTTAACAACGGGCATGGTCAATATTGACAAACACACCCCGACCACACGCTGTTGAGTGTGAACTGGGTTACAGTATGCTAACATAACAGTATGCTATAGCTCCTTTCCCCCTATCTCCACTGATTGTATGGACACTATATGACACACAAAGAACTATGACAAACGCAGCCGGTCTCCCATCCCCCTTCAGTGAGTTTGCAGAGCATATGGCAGGAACCTCCACGTGTACTCCACAAGGTCTCTCAGGTTCCAGGAAATATACCCCAAAATAACTAGCCTGTACTCACCAGATGGCACAAAATGAAGCACCTTCTTGCCGTCCATGTTGTCCATTTTTGTAATGGTTGTCCAGTTTTTTCCCCTGCTGTGTGAGTGTCTCTCGGGTCAACCCATCACGGTAGTGAGTATGAATGCTATCAGCTCCACTGTGTCTCCCTTTCCCAGTGCACACCGTTCGGCAAGCACAGAGGCAGCAGAAGCCTCCGCTCTGCCCTACAACACTCCCACCCCCACCTCCACCCCCTCCCCCCCATTACGCACGCCACATGGGGCCCCACCCCACCCCACCCCCAACCCCACCTCCTCCTCCTCCTTACGCACGCCCCATGCGGCCCCACCCACCCCACGGCGGCCCCTTACACCACACATGTGCAAGAGGGTGGAGGATGGTTTGGAGGAGTGTGCTGTCTACGGCCATGTGTCATTGAAACTACTAAGTACTTCCTTTTTAAAATATTTAAAGTAAAAGATTTTTGCTTACACTTCAAGGACGATTTTTACACGGCAATTCAGTGTGTGCTACTTTATATGCTTCTTCGTTTTGGAAACAAAGTTTATATCTGGCTTTGATTCCAAATGGTAAGCAATTAAGATGATCTATGCTGACAACAGTCAGATATACAGAGGGACTTCTCTTTGGTTTGTTTATCTCTGTGTATTACCTCTGATTTGTGTGACAGTGGCTTTTAAGAATACGACTCTACAATACAAATTTGGTATATCCCAGGACTATAATATTCAAGTGCTGCTTGACATCACAGCTTTGTTCACGAGTCAAGATTTACTCTAGGTCAACCATGGTGCTCAACATTATATAGCGAGACAGAGAGTGGGTAAAACAAGGTTTGTATCTTGCAGTATGAGTTTATTAGGTTAAATGCAAGAGGATAGATGTGTGAAATGAATCTTGCCCATTTCCTGTGCACAGTGGCTTTTTTTAGTACAACATAAAATCTAGACAAGTCTTTCTGGTTGTTGCTCTAAATCAAGATACGTGTTTTATCCTGCAGCAGTGTTGATGTCATGATTCTGGACCTCCTGGCCTTTAGAGGCCGCTAAGCAAGAGACTCCATCCCTGTTGTGTTTGTACATGTGCTTCTGTTTACTTCCTGTGTCTGTTTTCCCTTCATTGTTTCCACCTGACCAGTCACATGACCAATTAAGTGTATTACTTATACCTGGTTGTTTTTTTGTGTTCTTTGCTGTGTCTTTGGTGTTTTGTGCCCTGGTGTCTTGTTACTTAATCTCGAGTTCTCGAGTTCTCAAGTCGCCAGTCGGCTTCGGTCCCCGGTCGGCGGCCACCGGCCTTGTGTTTTTTTTTATAAGTCCTAGCCTCTTGTTTTGCTGTTTTTGCCTGTCTTGTTTTTGAACTACTGAGCTTTGGCTTTTGCCTTTTTGGATTTCGCCTTTTGACAGGAAATGAAAGAGAACATGTATGCTGGCACATCCTGCGTTTAGGTCCTACTACCTTCACTTGCCATGCTCAGTGAGTTCGTCACTGGATCAGTAAACCAGTGGCCAGGGTTCGATTCCTGAAGCCGGCCCTGACAGAGTATTAGAAGTTACCACATTGCTTAGATTTACGTTCATTTGCCTGGCCGCTTAGCTAACAGTGAACATTACTTTATCATTCACATCTAAGAAATAAAGACCACCAAAACACTTTCACTTTCTTCATTTCTGTGATGTATTGTTGGACATTTCATTACACATACCATAATATCTCCTTTAAGTTTGCCTTTGTTCACATTCTCCATGGAAAGCGAACCTTTGTTAACGCTCCCCCAACCCTCCCATGAATGCGCTCCATGTAATTCCTGTACAATAATGTAATCATTCGAGGCATTCCTGCTAATTATTTTGCAGAGGTTACATGCCTTGTAAACCTTTTTCTCTCATCTAAACCAACATCAAAGGGCAACTCCACAAAACACCCAAGGCTCTCAGTTAAAAGAAATCATTTTAGTGCGCACAAAACAGGCTGAAATGCTGTCAGATATAAGCCAGCCAAACAGCCCTCTAGGTGGTAAAAGTTTTGTGGTGGGCATCTTAATTGTTCCATATGTACTGGATGTGCACTGAGAGAGAGAGAAAAAAAAAAACCACGCTTTCATGGGATCAAGCAGGCTTCATTGCAGTTGGGTAGCAACAGAGATAAGTCATTGTGCTGTGTACGGTGCCGGCCCCAGAGACATACTGTTGGTCCTCCAGAAGCTCAGCTTCACGGGGATAACGGCCATCGGTGACTGTAACACTACACAGTCCCGCCGGTGAATCAGTGCCTCAGTACTGGGCGCAGTAGCACAGACGAGGGCAGAGAAAGTGTTGATTGCAACTCCAAGGTCGCTGGTTGAATTCCAAAGAAAGAAAAAAGGGTTGATATAAACTGCTGGCCATCACAACAAAGACTCCCGTTCGTTTTACTAAAGGGTTTCCAGGACATTTTAGAGTTAAACCTTGACCGTTCTACCCCTTTAGCCTTTGCATTGATGGGTTGATATATTGAAATTATGTAACTATGTGTTCACAGTGCTTCCGATAATTCTCTGTTCTCAAGCACATTATGCTAACAAATGTAACCAACACTACCAGCAAAACACGCACCCATTTTTGCTGTTGATACAATGTTCTTTGGCCAGCGATTTTCAAATGATTCCAAACACAATCTTTCAGTACAATGTGCATGATTACCCCTAAAGCTTAAACACATGGGTTCAACAAAATCCAGGATATTATTCTAAATGTTTGGAAACATATTTTCTATTGTGAATAGGACTGTGATCTATGTGACCAAATCACACTGAAAACATGGCAAAAACAAAACTTGTTTTTGTTCCTTGGACCATAGAATGTGCCTCAGGAAATGTGGGAGCACATAGACACTTATCAGACATGTCCACAAGTCTACACCAGCACACCATTGGATATGGTGGCTCAGATACGGTGGCTCAGTTGCTTGCACTGCTTGCACTGCCGCCTCACAGCAAGAAGGTCATGGGTTTGATTCCCGCATGGGGCGCTGTTGGCTCTGGGGGGCAGGTCCTCCCCAGAGTGCACAGTGCTCAGGTGGGCTATCTCCCGGGCCTTTCTGTGTGGAGTTTGCATGTTCTCCCTGTGTTCACAAGGGGTTTCCTCCACTAAGGACCCCAACAGAAAAAACATGCAAAATAACAGAACACATGTCCATCCCTGACCAAAGATGGACAGTTCACTTCACTTGGTCCCCGGGCGCTACAAGCTGCCCACTGCTCCTGGGGGGTCCTTGAGGAAGGACGGTCCAGGATGGAAAAAAGCAGAAAATAAATTCACCGCGACCTCAGGCTTACCTGCGTGTGTGTGTGTGTGTGTGTCCTGTGTCGCCTCCATATATGCACGTGTGTGTTCCAGTGTGTCGTGTGTGCCATTAAAAACCTGACAAAGGTCTTAATTATTATTATTTTTATACATGAAAACAAGATCTTTAAGGGGGCATTACATCTACTGCTGTAAAACCATAAATGTTTGGAATGAGCAGCACCTCTTATTACATACATGAGCCTTTTAACTGCTTCAGTCTGTGTGTTTGGACAAGGTTTGAGAATTGCATAAACCAGATAAATGTGCTTACCCAGTGCCAGGGTAGCGAGGAAGAAACTGAAGTTAAGCATCGCCATCTGCTGGTAGAACAGAGCACTGTAGCATGCCCCTGAGCCAGGCGCATCCTGACTCCAGTCATGAGGCCTGTGTCTGTCTGTCTGTCTGTCTGTCTGTCTCTGATATCTGCTGTCTGTGTTGCTGAGCTACAGTCTGATTCATCGATGAGACAGAAGCATGTCAGCTCAGTCATGACCACAACCAAACCCAGTCTCTCAGTTTTGGCTGTATCACCTAACTAGGGTTGCAAAGGGGCGGAACATTTCCTGTAAAATTTCCGGAAACTTTCCATGGGAAGTTAAGCTCGGGAATTTTGAAAAAATATTTTTTTGCAAAACTTAGCCTATAACTGGGAACTTAAATGTAGTTGAAAACAAGACTAGGCAAGCCTAGCTCAGTTACAATTACGTTTCACATTTATAGTCATGATTCTACGAGGCATCGTGATGGCCTAAAATAAATAAAAGCACTACACGAACACTGCAAATGGCAGTGAATAAATATATAAGGACTAAACTCAATTGCGTGGATATAGCCATAGTGTCTGTCTTTCTCTGATATCTGCTGTCTGTGTTGCTGAGCTACATTCTGATTCATCGATGAGACAGAAGCCCAAACCCAGTCTCTCAGTTTTGCCTGTATCACCTAACCAACTATTGTAGCCAGAGCTCTTAGGTAATCAACAAGCACAGTGCATCGACATTACTCTGTGACAGCGCTAACTAGTGGAGAGATACATTGGGGCGCGGGGGCCTGAGACAAGGTGGGGTGAAGTGAGGTGAGGAAGGCTGAATTCTTTCTGCTGCCATCTGAGATTTGACAGAAGTAATTGTCTCGATTATTGTTCCGAGCTCGGGGGCCTGGAGAATGAATTTCCATGACAATAGGCACATTCAAACCCACAGAGATACACCGCTGTGCAATCTGGACTAAATGTACTCCGAGCTGCTGATAGAGACACAATAACACACAATGTAGTCAAGGTCTGTTGGCGTATCACAAAACCAGTGCCTGCATTATGGGGTTCTATGATTCCAGCAATATTTCCCTTTCTGTTCGCCACTCAATACTCACTATGACAACAAGGAAACACAACAACATTCCAATCCATTACTGCACTTCCATTTGCATTCAAGCGCATCCTGTGCCTTAGTTACCTTAGCTACGCTCCTGTTCAAAGGATGTTTTTTCCCCGTCATGTTTTTTTTACAACCTACAATTCAACAACACAACTTAATAACTATCTAAGAAAACATGACATTAGATGCACTCATATATAATTTGTGTCAGAGTTATATTTTGCAATGGGCAATTATTAAAACTATGACCTGGCAAATGCAAATCATATGTCTTTAGAGGAGAACATCTCTAAGAACAGTTTCACACAAGCATTGTTAATGGTCAACAAGGTGAATGTTAATTTTGCACACCTTAGTGTTCAAGTTAATTTCAAGCTGACAGCTGCAAGAACATGCAGAAAAAATATTAACAACACACCACGTGTATGCATGAAGCACCCAGGCTAACTCTATTCAGAGAGAGCAGTGATTTACATAACAGAGCAGGAAAAATGAAACTTTCATTCATCTTTGTGTCTATTCTGACGGGTGAGTTCAGATAGGTGACTGAATGGGAATGCTAAATGCATAACGGATTGCGAGGGGCAAACACAGATAAGGTTCATTTAACATGCATGGCAGTCAACCATTAAAGATGAGCAGACAAAAAGACTACCACAATCACCATACGCTCATCAATCATCAATCAGGCCCACAGACTGAGAGAGACACGGAGAGAGCAAATTATCATGAACCTCGAAGGTACAATACATCAGTGCAATGTATTTTGTTATTTTAATAAGTTACAAACCCCTTAGAGCAATTTTAGCTTTTTTTTTCACAAAACACAAACGACTTGGCAGTATAATGTAAGGAACGCTATGAAATTGCATTTGCAAACGACATGCACCTGGCTTCCATAAATGACTGTTTATATTATGTTTTGATATGACTTGTACCAGAATGTAACAATTTATTTCAAATGGTGCGCATGAATCTTTGAACTTTGTGATATTTACTCCTTTGAACGCCTTCAGGAAGTTATGAAAACCTCCCATAGCAATTTGTGCAAATGAACTTCTACATTTGTGTGTCAGAGTACACACCCAATCTCATGCATCATTTATTTTTATTTTTTTACAATGTGACTATAAATGTAAAAAAAAATCACACAGGGCTAAAAATGCCTGTCGTCTTTCTTACCTTCAGCGAACTTATTCACCGTGACTCCCTCCATGTCGTCTCTCCCTCCCTTCATGCTTGGCTTGTCAGATATGGTGTGGTGTTTTCCCTGGAGATTTGTCCACAGCGATGGTACCTGAGGACCAGAGAAAGTCACTCGCACACTGCCACTGCCACTGCCAGGGCCAGAGGAGTCGTCCCACAGGTGAGAGGGACACTTAGGGAGGCGCGCACCTTACAGTCATGGAGCCAGAGCAGCCAATGAGATGACTAGGCCAGAGGTTTGGAAGAGGTAGCTGGGGGTGGAGAGACTGGGGTTTTGTGAGTTTGTGAGCACAATTAGCCATAAATACCGCCATACCCGTAAACATTTACCAATTACGATACCCAAAATCACAGGGTTTTTTTTTATAATCTTTGCACTACATTTGCAGAGGGAACAAAAACGAAATGTGTACTAATCAATACACAAAGTTTTGTGTTATAATCAATATCCAAAGTCCTGTTATGATATCAGGGCTTTGCGTGATTTTATAAAGAGTAACTTTGATCAGTATTGGAGTGAAATAATACATTGCCCACAGATTGCTTTAGATATGGTTTGGAGTGAGGGCACTGAGAAAAATTAGACTCGACTAAAGGATTTGTAAAAACCCTTACAAAGAGGAACTGGAAAACATTGTGTTCCGCAGCCAGTAGCCTGACCCATACATGTAGGGTGTTAATCCACACAGATCAGGGGTATCCATATCGGAGCTGCTGGACTTCATCTCCTCCTTCTACCTCCTCCTTCAAAAGAGGCGTTTGCATGACAAAGTCACGGCCTAATGGGTCGCCTCACGGTTCCCCAGCTTGAAACAAAACTTTATTCCTTTGAAAAGAAAATCTACAAACAAGTGTGATCTTCAAACAACTCAAAGGCCTCCACAAAATCTCACACCATTCCCCTACCCGAGACCTCGATGGCCCATCATTACACCCCCCCCCCCCCCACACACACACACACACACACACACACACACACACACACACACACACACACACACACAACCCACCAATCCTAGGCTGGTGGAAAGTCCTACACTAGCTCTCTATCAGCTGCTTTGTAGTATTTTTAGGTCTGTCATCCCCTGGCTATGCAGGCAGAACACATCCCAGCCCCTGGCACAGTATATATCTGGCCAGTGGTTCGAGGGGTGACATCTCTACATGGAGATGGGCAGAGGACCGTGATTTTGAAGCAAACGCTGAAGCACACACTATCAAACAGAACGAGGCAAAACACATAGACAAAACACACAACCACAAACAGACACACACTTGCACAGGCCAAGCAAGGTTCAAGGCAAGACTCTTAAGGTAAGGTAAGCCTTTTAATCCATATGTAGTTGTGCAATCAGGCTTGAGGACAGAATCATTTGAGTAAAGGAGCACTTGACAGGATGGAACTGGCACTGTGAAGAGTATTTAATTGAAATGCAAATTTGTGACAGAAATGTATACAGGAGGTGCTTGATGTACCATAGCAAGCTTGGGTTGTACTTAGCAATTGATATCGTTGACAAGAACCTCTCAGAGCCTGAACAAACTATTGTCATTTCACCGTCTAAAGTTTACATTGAGAGGAAAGGAAACCGATTTGTCTGCTAGCTGCTATTTGCATAAGTGGCTGCATTTCAGTGAGTGCAATCATCAACCTTCAAATGTAATCTGTTACCTATTGGATTCCTGAAAAGGTCACACAATACCTGCAGGTGAAATGTTTTCCTCAACTCTGAGGAAATGTCAAGGTTGTAGTACTGAATGAGTGAAGAGGGTTTCACTGTGTATGTCATAATCTGTTCTTGTTTTTTTTTTTTTGATTTCTTCATCGCTCAATATGTACAGACATCTGTTGTGATACCCACAGGACTGGACAACATGGGCAATGTTCTCCAGCCGAAAAGTGAAGAGGCTCCAAAATCAAAAAGTCAGATTCTTAGTGGTGTTGACATCCAAGTCAGTCGCCGCCACAACTGCAATAACAGCAACAACACCAAAGTGACAGAGGAGCCATATCCTCTAAATAAGCAAAACACTGCCTCACAGGGGGACAGCCTTCAACCTCCAGAAAGGGACTTAAAAGCCCCTGCTGATGACACCTCCCCGACTTCATCTGAAGAAGTGGCAGGTAAATCTGTCATCAAACAGGCCTGGAAGCTGGAGGTGGGAAAGCCAGCGAGCGGCAAAAAGCAGAGTGGCGTCGCAACATCCCCTTCCAGCACATCTGGTGTCATTTCAGTGAAGAGCGCTGTGTTTGAAAAGTGGGCCGCCATAGACAGGGAGTTCCAACGGCCGCTGGCAAAAAGGCAGCTGTCCGATGAGAGCAAGGCGTGCACCGTCAGCAGGGTGAGGAAGAGTGCAGCGCGCAGAGATCCCACAGAGGGACAGCAGACACCTCATGCTGACACAGCCCAGACAAGGCAAACAGAGAGCAGTGGGCCACAGCTAGCTGGAAATGCACAAGTCACACACAGAAAACTCCAAAGAGAACTTTTCTCAACCACGGATGTCTTCAGAAAGGTTGATGCCCATGCTATCAAAGCCGGCAAAGAGGTGAGAAAAAAAAAAGATATAAAGATAGGTCCATATGTATATGTTGAAAAGCATTTGTGTATGTATACTACGTATCACAAAACACACTTTGCAAATGATTTGCAGCTAAGAAGCAAGGAGATCTACTCTGTGCAGATGATCACACAAGCCATAACTGAGGGTGCACAAACTGAGCTGCAGAAACTTCGGGCAATCTGGACATGGCTTTGCCACAACATCGGTCTGTGTCTCCTTCCCGTCTTTCTATTTCCTGTTTATTAAATGGCCTTACTACTGGCTGGGTTAAAAACTTCCCACTCTTTGCAGTTTTTCGGAGTGTCAACAGACAAAAAAAAGCAGTAGCGCTCTTTATTCGCCTAAGGCCTTGATTATATTCGCTTGTGAATGTCTACACAGAGATTCGGACAACGTGGTGGCGTAGTTGCTCTTGTTATACTTTCTAGTCCGCTTTCCGTCTGCAGTTGCGCAGATGGTGCCCTTGTAGCATCGTGGAGCCATCGTGGAGCCACAATCACCCCCTCCGACAGCAAAATGTACGCCACGCAGACCCTCACATACGACGTGCAAAGTATGATCAAGCCGTAGCTCTGCTAGGCAGAGGTACCACATTATCTAATATGGCCTGCTGTGTCCCTATCTACACCATGACCTTCTACAAGTATTGCACTGGTAGTGCGTCATGTCTTAGCAGGGAATTACTGGGCAGGCTTGCTTAATGAGAGCTGGGTCAGGATGACCATAACTGACATGCTCTCCACTTACGTACAGCTGCCTACACTGAAGTGGCCCCTGGGCTCTGTGAAGATCCACATTAGATGAGACAAGCCGCTGTCAGTGAGTCTATCCTGCGGTGAATTGTAGCAGCACCACACTTCAGTTAGGATAACAATGCAATAAGGGCTATTGGCCTCATAAAAATTGAAGTTCATCATGTGACCATTCGCATGTTGATCTCGTAGATTTGGCAAGCCCAGTAATTGAGAAGGATCCAATTATTGAGAAGCATTGAGAAGGATCAAATTATTACAGTCCAATATAAGTTCAGGGGTAACAGACCATATAAGATTTCAGAGTCGGGCATGAAATAATCACGTCTACAATGCTGAACATTGCACCATTACTAAAGAGAATACAAATATATCTTCTCAGTTTGCTTTGGCAACATAGATCATAGATATAAGCTGACACACATCAAATTAGTGTGCAGCATATACCCTAACTTTGCACTGTTCAGTTAATAGTTTGCTGTTTTGTATAGTTTGCAAAACAACTATCATTCTGTAATGATTCACTGCTGATTTCTAAAATGTGTGTCTATCTGTGGGTGCATAGAATATGATGTAAGTGGATACTTGGGACTGACAAAGAAGGTGACCTCACCTGAGCAGGTCATCGAGACAGGCCGGGGCGTGTGCTGCGGATACTCCACTGTGCTTCAGCTGATGTGCAGGTAGGCAACTTAATGGCCTCTTCATTTACTTCTGCATACTATTGTGAATAAATAAGTAGTACACAACATCTGCACTGAATCTCTGTCCCTACATTAGGCCAATTAGCAAGAATTAGTATTCATTCAAACATGTTGGTAATATTACACGAACGGTCTCACTTCCTTTTAGCGTTACTTTCTTAAGGTTGAAATATACTTCTACGACTCCGTTACTCCATGATCACGCAATTGCCCTCTACGGACTCGTTTTAATTTATGGTTCTCTGACAGTTGTGGGTGTTGCAAAGAAATTAAAAAAAAAGATGGTGGACCAAACTCTGTAGATGGTCTTCTATTTGTTCATAAAAGTTGTTTGTTTGACTTTTTTTTGCTTAGATTTCTTTTAAGTTACAGAGAAATAGACCTGTTATTGTAACAAAAAAATACGTCTGAGGAGATTTGCGAGGTGTCTGAGCCAGCTATCTAATGTTGGCATATGTTTACCCACAAGGTATACAGCAATGTATTGACGGATTGACATAGACGGATAGTTACAAAATTTGGGAGGTGCACGTCAGGTCACAGAGGGCTCTCCGTGTCTCCGTAAACGGACGACCATAAATTGGGCTTTATTTGTGCAAAACTAAGCTTCGCTTAACTGTCCTCACAAACAACATGTAACCCTTTTTTCCCTAGTGCTATAAAATACACAGGAGTCACACTTGCATTAAACAGAACAGAATCCTGGGTTCCCAGCTATTGTTGGTGAGTGGGCTGGACTTCCTGTCTACCACTACATTTAGGACTGAGTAATAACAAACTAATAAGTACAATGTGCATAAATCAAACAAATAAAAGTGCCCTCACTAAGGACATGCTATACCAGTGTAACTGGCAGGCTATATGCAAATCCTCAGATATAGTTACAATGGGAGCAGTAATGGCAAAGATTAGCTCCTTACCAAACAATAGTGTTTGATGTTATTTTCCCTTTAATGTACAAATTAATTAAATAAATTGTGTGTGTGCAACATGTATATAAGTGACATGTAAGTAAATTGTCTAAATATGTAAACCAGCAATATGAAATTTGTGTCCTCTACATTTTTGTCACCTTAGCACAGAATTCTTGCAACCCAATGCTCTTCACTATCACACTCGTTTAAGAAACCCAATAAACGCAAAATGGCTACATAAACTTCGCGAAGGGAAAACACTTACATTATATTAGAGGACCAACGTTAAATGTAACACTGCATAGGCTATATGTAAAACACATTTGGGCACGTGAGGAAATCAGGAGCTCGTTGTACTCATTGTACCATTGGAGAATTAAATCCAATTTAAAAAATGAATAAAGGTTCACTCACTCTCGCTGTTACAGTTGTACTCACGGTGGATGCGAACAGTTTACCGTCACCAATCAACCACCAATAAAGCAGCTACTCACGAATTCTGTAGTCCATGATACTTGATGGACAGGATGAAGTTCCTTGAGGCTAACTTATTAGCTCCAGCTCTGTGACGGTGAACCTAGCCCCAAACTTCTTCCCAGCTTCTCTTCATCAGGCACGTGTACGAAGTTAAAGAGTCCCAGGTCTCGTTGTTGCCCATGTCTGTTGTGAGCATACAATTTAGCTAATCTTCTCTGTGGCAGGCAGAAGATTTCCAATTCCTGCCTCCTAAAATTCAACTAGCACGAATAAAAAAACGACTTCTCCTAACAAAGGATTTGGTACAACTTTAAAAAAAAAAAACGAATTACAGCGAGAAACATGTTTACTAAACAAGAGGAAAAGGCATCATGGTAACGGTAGTTACTTCAAGCACATACAGCACACAGTTTGAACTTCAAACACATAACATTATCAATAAAAGAGAAAGCGTTAACAAAATTAATAATTTTCTGAAAGGGCCTTACAAACATCTCTATTCCCCCTCTCATACATTCACACTGTCAAAGACAATTGTACTAGCTTGCTCTGGTGGCATGGGCTGTAACTAGATCGTCTCACCCTTGTTTTTCATAGGGAAAATAGTCTAATGTTGGCTGAAGACACCACAATATGACTGAATGATGCTTATATCAGATATGCTATCATAAATTAGTGTTATGACTTCTGAGGTAACAGACTATGGATGAACAGAGATGCTCAAACAGAAATTCCCAGGCTGACTTTTTTCCCCCTGGCCATCCCTGTCGGTCGTCTGCCATTATCCCTAAACGAGCACTTTTTGGCAGATGTAATTGCTTGGCAGAAGTAATGATGGTGAACATTTGCGTCACCACCTTGAGTCTGTCACCCCGCACGCAGGCTGTTAGGTTATGCAGGGACTCTGGGGACCCTTAACCCATCACCACCACCACTCACCCACCAAAAATGTGTGTGTGTGTGTGTGTGTGTGTGTGTGGACAGGACACATTATACAGAATCATGTGAGAAGATATTTAGGAAGACAATTGTCATTTTCACATTGGGATCAATTGACCCTACCTTCATTTGGCTTATCTGTAGATACATCTTCTTGCCGGGATGCATTCTGAATCTTAAGATGTTGACTGTGTGGTGCATGTATGGGGATTGCACACTCTCACCAGTGTCATCAGTGCAGTTCTTAAAACGATGTTTATCCCATTGCACATTGATGACCCTATTTTCACCTCTTCTCTGGCTGTATAGGGTGGTGGGGATAAAGTGTGAGGAGGTGTCTGGTCATGGTAAAGGTATTGGGTTTCGGCAAGGCCAAACATTCCAAAACACTAAATCCAGCCATATGTGGAATGCAGTGAATCTGCAGGGCCACTGGTACCTGTTGGATTCCTGTTGGGGCGCAGGCAGCGTGGACATGGACAATAAAGCTTTCATCAAAAGGTGAGAGATATTCTTATTTAAACAATTTTTTTATGTGTCTTGGACGTAATTGTATGTTGTGACAAATAGCCTGCTGTGTGCTACCGTATGAGGACTTGGCAAACCACACAATAACACACGCACACACACACACACACACACACACACACACGTACACACTCTCTCTCTCCCTCTTTCTTTTCCTTTACTCCTCATGTCTCCTTCCATTTCTGTCTCGCTTTTTGTCTTTCTTTCATTCTTTCTGTTCTGTCTCTCCCTTCATTCTTCATCTGTCTCCTCTTCTCCCTCTTTACCTCTCTTATAACCATTATAACATATGGGAAGCGTGAAATACGCGCATGGAAATACATTTCCCCTGCTCTTCACACATGCGAAAAATCAGTTTTTCATTGAAAAAAATGTACTTGGCCTTATCTTGACAGATATGATGATTTCTACTTCTTGACTGATCCTGAAAACTTCATCAACTCTCACTGTCCAGATGAGCCTGAATGGCAGCTACTGGATGAGCCTATCCGGCTGGAAGAGTTTGAGAAGAGGGTCATGAAAACGTCTGAATTCTACCGGCTGGGTCTCACCCTTATTTACCCCAAACATTTTTTCCTAGTGACAGGTGACCCCCACACCCCCCTGCTCAAAATCTCCAAATGTATCAAAAGATTATTATCCCCAAACAAATGCACTCACCACTACTACTTGTCTCTGTTTTTTTTCTCACAGAGAACGGTGAAGCTTCCGTCTCCATGGGTTTCTCCCAGCCACTGGATTTTACGTACCAAGCCTCCCTGCGAAGCGGAGCGGACCAAGAGGAACCGAGCACATCCATCGGGCTGCTCACAGTCACCACAGGAAGCATGAAGCTGAAGCTGATGCCCCCGGTGTGTGGCACGTTTGACATCATGGTGTTCGCCCGGCCTGCCAACGCCACAGGGATGTTCAGCTGGGCGTGCTCCTTCCTGCTGGAGTGTCCGGAGCCTGCACCTGTCCGGGAGCTCCCAGAAAACCCCTTCTTGTCCTGGGGCCTACAGCAGAATGCTAAGAGCCTAGGGCTGAAGCTATGCCAGCATGGCTCAGACGTCACATTACTGGAGTCTGGCTCCTTCGAGTTGGTTCTACACACCACCAGACCTCTCATGATGCTATGTGAATTAACCCACCGAGACCTCGATAAAACAGTGGCCAAGCGATGTCTGGCAACACAAATTGAACCTACCCAGCTCACCTGTCATGTACTCTGCCCTTATATCGGTTACTATCGGCTGTCTGTGTTTGTCCGGGACTATGAGAGTGTGGGTGACAGCTTCCAAAATGCAGGTAATTTCCTGCTCCATTGCACTGCTGGTGCCATCAATCTCAACGAGCTCTTTCCAGCCAACCTCAGCACCTCCTGTGGCCCAGGTGTGAGAACAGTCAATGCTGGTCTCTCCAAATTCAGCCACACGGCAGCCCAGCTCAGCACACAGCAGGGCAAATGTAATATCACCTTCCACAACTCACAAGACCTGGAGCTGCACACCGTGCTTTCCAAGGAGCCCCGCAAGCGGCCCGGGCAGCCCCTCTCCAGGCACGTGTTCTTCACCTACCACGCCAGCAAAGTCACCATCAGCATTGCCCTGCCAGAGGCTGGTGTCTACAAGCTGAGCCTTTATGGCAAAACCGCCGGCTCTGCCAACCAAGACTTCAACCTGCTTTGTGACTTTGTCCTGCGGAACAGCTCAGAGACCTCCTGGCCACCGTTCCCCTGCAGCTACACGGCCTGGCAGAAGGGCTACGTGCTGTTTGAGCCTCGCAGCGGCTCGCTGGAGCCGGGGTCCTGGGTGCGCTTCCGTGTGAGGGTGCCCGGCGCCCAGCGGGTGAGCGTGCAGGGCGAGCAGCGCACGGAGCTGCAGCTCAACAAGAGCCGCGTGTGGGAGGGGGAGGTGTTCACAGGAACCAGCGCCCCCCAGCTCAAACTGGCTGCCGCGGGTACTGCAGGCTGTGGCGAAGGCTCCAACAGCATGGCCATCATCATGTCCTTTGACGTTTTGAGTGGACAGAATGAGCTGTGAGATGAGCATTGGCTTGAGTTGAGAAAGGTGTTTTAGGGCTCACACTGTGGTGGGAATCAATACATTATGGTCGGATGACAGGATGTGAACTGTGAAATTACAGTGATAACATGTTTTGCAGTGCATTACTACAGATAATTAATGTGTCCTTTGGTGCAAACTCAATTATGAGGACTGGAATTAAAATTCATGCAGTGTGGAGTATATTGTACACAAGCATTACCTTCATGAAATGCAAAATCTGTTTTACAATGATACATTTTTTCTGTGTTTTGTTGTGTATTTCCATGTACTGTATATCTGTAAATCATTTAAGCCTGTCAAATACCTATATTATTTGGAGTCTCACGGGGCTTGAATAAATATCAAGCTATATTTATCACAGTGTAGAGCTGGCTATCTGACCAATAATTATGTGTAGTTGCTCATAAATGGTAAAACATTATTTCCTGGTGTAGAGCAGACTTGTTCATGAAAGGATACCTAATATCATTTGATATGTCATCCAGGTCTGAGGCAAAACAATTGTTTTGTTCAGGCTCGTTTCATGTTTAACATTGGGACAAGGGATGTTAAATATGTAAAGAGAAAAAGATAATACATAGAGTGGCTAATATATATATATACTTATGCATCTTCTTCATAAATAAATAAATAAAGTCCACTGAGAGGAAGTCTATATCATTAAATAGTCCATGGGCCAGACCACATATTGGTACCATCTGAGGGGGCAAAACTTTACATTTACTAAGTTGTTTGTAGGACTGATATAAGTCTATTAATATATGATAACCCTTGCACAAAAGCAGCTTTTCATACTTTGGGCTATATTACCATTTTCACTGATGTGCTAATAGTGGGGCAGATAACCTGAACAATTGTGCATTTTGTGATAAAAGCATTAAATTTGGTACACATTGGTACACACAGCCAAAGACAGTCTGAAAGAATTTAGATATCGGGCCATCATGAATTTTCAACATAGCAGCCATTTTTCAAGATGGCCGGCGGTGCAAGAGTTTTCTGATCAATTCTCTTATTTTTATTTTATTTATAATATGATGTTGATGATCTTGTTAGTTAAATTTAGTCATCATACATAGTTTTTGGAAGTTTATACATACTTATGAACTTCTAAGTAAACTTGAAGCTAAATATCACACCTGATGCCTTGTAGGTCTTTACAATCGAGCCAGAAAGGCCAGCCATGACATACATGATGACTGCCACAGACAGGTAGCATCGGCCTCTGCAATTGTGTTTGCTGAGCTGGTCCTTTACATCGAAGAGACCAGGCAAGATGAGGAAACAGCACCAGTCTTCAAGTTAGCTGAACTTGCCCAACTCTACCATTCACGAATGGAACAGCTAGGAGAGGAAATTGATAACAGAATTCACTTTACCCGGCTGAAGGAAAGGCTTCTTGCTGAGTTCCCTGATATGCAAGCTTATACAAAGGGAGGATAAATCCTGATGGCCTTTGAAGATGATGTTGGATTTGCTCCTGCCAAAGCCTTTGAACAGGACAACACCAAAGATTTTATGCACATTGCACGTGCTGCACAAATTGTACGTCATCAGATATTGGTTGAGGCCAAATATTTTAATGGATTCCCTGAGAGATGCCAAGAGGACTGACCCTCGTGCAGATGCTGTTAGAGGGACCCAGCATAAAAAATCAGATGGCAGAGACGACATCACCCATAGCACTGGCAATAGCTCAGATTATTAAATTCAACAGTGTCAAGCACAAACAGGGACCAGGCACAGGATGTGTCAGACACAGTACTACACAGGAGATACCAGTTCCTTTATATGTAGGGCTGATGCTGCATGCCCACACACACACAAAGGAACTGACTTCTACTGTCAACTCAGACGGGAAACAACGTCTGCAAGCATCATCAAAAGTGGTATGCTCTCCACAGTTGCACAGTTAGGTGTTCATTGACCATATTCTGAGTTCAACCACAGCTAGGGACCTTTTCCATGTCACTGCAATTTCTCTACTACTCTTACTTCTTGAGCATTTGCCAGAGTATTACACGGAGGTTCCGCCTGTAGCCAGCAATCTCAAGGTGTCGCAGGTCCCAGAGAAGCGTTAAATCACGAGAGATGGCTTCAGACAGCAATTCAAGCCCTAGAGGTACCGTCTGAATTCAGCAACATGAAAAAAGTGTGATTTGATGTTATGATCCTCTATATCATATACTGTATCTATGCAACTTTGTTGCAATTACTTACTTTAAACCAGTCACGGCTGCTGTTTTGAAAAATGACAACCATCTTAAAATTTGAATGACTTATTTATGTTATACATATAGTAACCCCCAATATATGTAAAAAATAGCTAGCTAGATCAACAATCTTACATATTAAAGTTGTGTCAATGGCGGCCATCTTGAAAAATGGCTCCCACGGCCGCCATATTGAAAATTCATGATGGGCCGATATCTAATTTAGTTTTGACTGTCTTTGGCTATATGTGTACCAAATTTCACGCTTTTATCACAAAGTGCACAATTCTTGTGAACTATCAAGCTAAGCCGCCCCACTATAATATCATCTTAACAGTGATATAATTTTGGTCATTAACTAATTGATTTGTAAATGATTTGTCAAAATAATAAGTCAAATGTTGCAACTATTGAAAAATAAAGTTTGATTTTTCATACACCTTTTGTTGTTATCACTTGAAAATCTGATTCTTAGATGGCACCAAGATCAGCCTTGATATACAATTATGTACATTGTTGTATTCGGTTGACCATAATCGTGCACAGTTGTGCATTTACTTTCAGCTTTTAACAGAAGAAAAAACATTGGAATTGGTGAGATATGTAATGAAAATGTACTTAGCTTGTAAGAATTTATTTAAGAATAATTTCAGGTATTTGAGCTGATGAAATCAGATATAAGCAAGGGCGTAGGTTTGCATATGGTCCATAGGGACTAGTCACGACCAAAGTTTGGGAAAGACACAATTGTCCCCACCAATATTTAGATAATTTGAATTGCCTGTCAAAAAAAAATATTTTGCACAATATATTTGCAAACTCATTCGTATTATTATCTATACTTTGTTCGTCGCCCAGAAGAGTGAAAAATAAATGTCCAAGCTTTCCAATGCGCCTGCGAGACAAGATGCTGTAATTTCTCAAGGTGAACAGGTATGAATATACTGAACAGTTTATTTCAGAGTAGTTAACTGCTTTTGAGCATCTCAAAACCCTTAAGGCAAGAGCGATCAGGCAGGCTAACTCAGGACAAAGTTTCCGAGCCCTTTTTATAGATCTTGCCACCTCTCTTCTTCCCTGTACCCCTGTTCTTGCTTACCTAATCAGAATTAACCACATTGAGAACCTTTGTTGTTGTTTAACAGTGTGCATATTGCACAGTTTCCTGTGATAACCGGTGTCTCGCCTTTTCAGGTATGTGGTCTTTCAGAAGCGTCTTAGAGGAACCTGTGACGTCATTGATTCTCAGAAGCGCCTATCTAAAGGCCTGTGACCCTGTCATGGCCTGTCGGCCATGTGGTTTATCGTAAAAGGCATCTCTACCACGTGATTTATCAGAAAAGGTATCTCTACCACGTGATTTATCAGAAAAGGTGAAAAAAAGGCTTCTCATCTAACTGCTACTTCTATCTGTTGAGATGTCCACGTTCCAGTACCAGCAATACACACATTATTCAACAATACAGTCATAAGTAGGTCAAAATACGACACAATCTTTCGACCAGTGTGTTAGAAGCAGCTGGTCTTGTTGTAGCCAGAAGGATAAAGCTAACGTGCCCACATAATGGGACCATGCTAGTTTAGACTAGTACCAGCAGGCAAGCAACTCAAAAGTGATATTAACTGGTGATAAGTTAGCTTATATGATCCCTTGGATAGTAATAAGGCTATCTCTGTTCCCTGTAATCTTTCCACCAATGTCAGCAGTCAACTTAGCATGGTTAGTGTCTGTATTAAATTGATGAATTACTGTGCAGGAAAAACAGCAGCCTGAAGCTACACATGTAGAACAGGGTGATGATGAATCAGGTGAGACTTTGAATTGTCCATTTTCCACAAGTTAGTACACAAATGTCAATGTAATTTAATAAAGTTTGTCTGTTCAACATAATATATAGAATATACTGTAACTGTATATTGGAATAGACATATGTTTGAGATATCCAAAAAAGGACAACAAAAAGAAGTGAAGTGAATACTTGCAAAAAATGTGGAGAATGTTTTTTATTCATTTATTATTGTTTATTTTGGTGCAGAATACTGTTTTGTATTTAAACTAAGGTTTTATTATTCTTATTATGTTTAAATCAGTTCCAAGTTCCACAAGTTAGTACACAAATGTTAATGTATTTTGATAAAGTTTGCCTGTTCAACATAATATCAACTACGTTTTTTTTTTATATGGGGGGGGCAGCCGGGCAGTGTCCCTACCAATGCTGAGACCAAACCTACGCCCTTGGATATAAGCATGATGTTTTGAAAGCTTTGTGAAGTTGTTGATCAAGACATTGATGGAACATTTATGTTGAAGATTTTGATGTCCTGAAGGAATGATGGAAGAAAACCAGCAGCGTGCCTATGAAGCAGGCACGGATGATGTGCATCATCCATTGCTCCAGTGAGGATTCCAACCTAGTGTCACCCCAGAATCTAGAATCGTGGCAGACTTTACTGAAGGCAGCACAAATCCGGCAACATGCCCCAATTTTGGACCTTGCCGAAGGCCTGGGTGAGCGAGAGATCCCCCCAGTTCAATACCATCGGAAATGCCATAGCATTTTCACCATGAAGAAGCTCCTGGACTCAATGACCAAAAAAGCGTATATCAGGAATGATCTCTTTTCCAATCCAGAGGTAATACTCGTGACAGATCTGACGTCAAGACTAGTGTTGTCAATGGACTATCTTGGATTCAGCCAGGTCAAAGACTCGACCAAGAAACATCTTTGTCGCAAGTTGGAGACTGAGCTGGCAGGGTCCATCCACATCTTATCTGACGGCAACGGAAGGTTACTTCTGTACTGCCTAACTATGAGTGAGCTTGCCAAAGCCACATACTCCTTGAAAATGGAGCTGCAACATGCCAGGGCCATCAAAGCTGGAAGTGGTTTCTCTGATGCCCTGCTTGGCATGCATGCCTTCACTGGTTGAGACACCGTCAGTGCCTTTGCAGGCCGTGGGAAGATAGGTTGCCTTGAAGCTACTGACAAGTCTGACAAGGCCTACCAAGAGGCCTTCAGTGAGCTTGGACGTTCTTGGGATGTGTCTGATGAGCTTTTTGAGAAGCTGCAATAGATCACATGCCATATGTATGTGCATTCTATACCCGCACATTAGATGTGAACACCCTTTGTCACCAACTCTTCTGTGCTAGACTTGGCGAAGCAGAGTCCAGTCAACTCCCACCGTGTGAGGATTGCCTCTTCATGCATGCCATGTGTGCTAACTATCAGGCTGCAATATTGAGGCGGTCTCTGAAGACCCACTCCTCTGTGCCGGATCCCAAGGAGAGTGGGTGGACCACAGACGATGATGGGAAGCTGGCGATTGAGTGGATGAGTGGCTCCGGGGCACCCGATGCAGTGTTGCAGTTGCTCACCTGCAAGTGCACGAGGTCATGCAAACTGCCATAGTGCACATGTCTCACCAATGGCCTGAAGTGCACAGATATGTTCAAACTGCAAACCTGTTCTAATCAACCCTGTGAGGAAGAACCCACTGTCGAGTTTACGGACTCAGATGATCGTGTCAGGGACTGAGTCCTAGGTTGAGGGCGTGGGCCTAATATTTCCCGATATGTAGAGTTGTAATTTTAATTTCTCTAACACACAATGTTAAATAGCACTACTATTCAAGCCATCAGTATTATTGTTGCATAGAACATGCCAATTGATGTTAAGTGAGCATGGTGTACCAGACATATGCACTTTCAGACCACTAATTAAACAGTTGTACATGTTTTGTGTGTTTTGAAGTACTAGTAATAAGAAAAATAAAACAAAACTATTTTACATGCCACAATATTGTTTGCCTGTATTATGTGTAGTTTCATCATAATTATTGTGATTGTATACAAACTGAGGGACTACTATTTAGTTCAATTTAACTTATTATTGTATTTGAAAATATTTTTATTTGAAACTGCAAATTTCGCAAAAGTAGACTATACATCCTTATAACATTGATAATGTGCACTGTTCCAGTACATAGGAGGCCATTAAAATAATGTATTGGTGGTTTTATTTCAATGGAGACGAGATAATAGTATAATGGTACAGTTATACATGATGACTGGAGAATTCATCTTTCAGCATTTGCCTGATAGGGGTCTCTTTGTTCAAGAGGTGAAAACCACTAATAAGCTGCCACTCTGAAAGGTTTATCACATCAAAACATAATCTAGGGATGCATAACAATTAAAAAATAGCAACTAGAATTTGCCCACCCAGATGGTACCGATATGTGAAATTTCAGGTTTGGGCCCGTTGACTAAAACCTGAAGTACCTCCAGGAGTACTGGAGTACAGCCTATCCCACAAGATACTGCAACCAGGAAATCCACGGGATAAATTGCCAGCCCACACAGACACACACACACACCTCTGCAGTTTTACTGCTAACTGTAAAGGGTGGGGCGACACAGTGCATATTCCATGCCATTTGACTACACACCAGTGCACTCGGGCAAAGGGCAGAGAGACAAGTCAATCTGTTGATATGTGGCACGTAGTTATTCTATGATTTTGTCCTGCAGTTTTCAGCAGACTCGTGTCTTTCTCAGTAGATCTCAATCGTGTAAACCTGTGATACGAACGGGAGGAATATTTTACTGTATATGCATGCAAAAAGAATCATGTGGTATTATACCCACGATGACAACATAGAGCAAATGTGCTGTTAAAAACTGGGCTGTAAAATGCTCTAAAGCAAATATTGCACAAGCTTCAACCAGGAGGTTATTGGAAGGTATATATATGTACTGGCACAGCTAAGAACACCACACCTAACAGCATTACCGTTTATCAGCCTTCTTCATCACTTCTGGTTATTCTGATAATGCGGACTTTGATCTGTAGCCAGGGCAAGTATAAGATCTGCAAGGTGTTCAGGAGAGGAGATCAGTTGAAGATGGTGGTGGGAGCAAGGAGAACTGAATGAGAAGAGACGCCCAGATACCCACGATAGCATAGAACCCACAGAGAACAAGGCGCACAGTTGTCAGCAAACACGGAACAAAGGTAAGAGTCTGTACAGACAGACTGATGCAATGAACCCATGTCTTACTCCGACTTTAAAGAGAGCTATGAAGACACTGTGATGTCTTTAAACAAATGCAACTGCTTCATCTTGTATAATGGACACACTGAATACACGAAACAACACAGACGTGTTAGTGTTCGTTATTTCTTTTTGATGACTGGCATGAAAGAAGGCACTGTATTATTTAGGCTAATATTTTCATATACTATTCTGAAATGACTTTCAAATGTAATAGTTTGCCTTCTTCACTCCAGGAGAGTTTACAGAATGCCAGAGGGAATTTGATTATTCTCAGGAGAGTTCTATCAGAAAGACTCAAACAAAAAATGAATTTCATTTCGATTTCAAATGAATATCAAATACAGTATCTGGCTCTTTCTGCAGTCCAGGAACATGCATCTTATAGATGCCATCAGATACAGTGAAGGTAGGCAGCTTGAAGGACAGAATGAGGCCAAAAGGGGAGTCAGTGGGGTGGTTGAGTAGAACCTGAAACCATCTTCACAGTAAGAGCAGCAGAGACTGAGAGGTGGAGTATTTAAGAGAGGCATATTCAAGGCATATTTAAAGAGTAGGGGTTCTACAGACAAGCTGAGACAATGACTGCATGATGAAATGTACCAGGGCAAAGTGAATGTTGGTATATGAATTAATTTATGCTCTTGTAACAACATACAACATAACAATACACTTGACTTTGATGGTAAAGTAAGGTATATTGTGTCCCTGTGAAACATTTTATTTAATTGATGAATTTATTTTGAAATACATTAATGCACATTTAGTCACAGTTTTCTATCTCTCTCCAGACATTATTGAAACCCAAGATCACACAAGATGGGTGCTGTTATCACAAGGCTGAGGAGGGTGGGCAAAAAAGGACGAAACCCCAAAAACAAAAAGAAGAAAGGAAAAGGTGTGGTGGTGAAGAAAGGAGGTCTAACACCTCAGTCCTCCCGAAGGGGTGCAAAGGCAAGCACAAGGCGGAGAAGGAGTAACGGGACTCAACGCAGTCAAAAAACACAGAGAAAACCTCTGACTGAGGTGTTTGCAAATACGGATGAACCAACATATGAAAACATAGTGGAAAGTAACACAAAACAACATGAATCTAATGACTCACAAAGAAACAGAAGAATGAGCACCAAGAGAAGGAAGAGTACTGGTACTCGGCGTAGCCAGAAAGGGCATACTGTAGAGAGACGACCGCTCAATGACATTTTCCCAAAGGCAGAAGACACAACAGACAGCTGTAATACATATGATAACAACATCCAGCAACGTGGCACAAAATTCCGTGCCTCGCAGAGAAGCGCAAAGGGGAGCATTAGGAGGAGGAAGAGCAGCAGAAAGCTCAAAAAGCACCTGTTTCCGAGCCCTGCCGTCTTCAGCCAGATTGATGCCCATGCCATCAAGGCCGGAGAAGAGGTAAGATTATCACATTTTCATTTGGCTGCTATCTCGGTATCTGATAAGAGCACATATTAAACTGCTGACCTGAGGTCCACAGTGCACACATCTTTCCAAGCCTCCCCCAGCCTGTCAAACCCAATCAGCAGTGACATGCTTCAGCCGGATATAAATAACTAATTTAAGTGACAGAAACATATATGTGTGTGTGTGTGTGTGTGTGTGTGTGTGTGTGTGTGTGTGTGTGTGTGTGTGTGTGTGTGTGTGTGTGTGTGTCAGGTATTATAAATGATTGTTGTCTTTCACAGCTGAGGAGGAAGAGGATCTTCTCTGTGAAGGCCATCACTGAGGCAATCACTGTGGGTGCAGTGACTGACCTGCAAAAGCTAAGGGCGATTTGGATCTGGATATGTCACAATATTGGTCAGTTCCAGAACTGTAATAATCATTCTATTCTATACTCCTGACATTGCATATCCATACCCAAGTATATTGCCTCATAGCAATTCTAATAATATTAAAATTAATATAACACTGTCTTACCATCGTGAATCAGCAGGATTACATTGTAGCCATGCTAAATGAAACCCAATAAAGCTGGTCATAGCATCATTGACATTGTGAGCCTACAAACTTGGCGAGCTCGTTTATTAGGCTTTGTGAGGGATGAAATCATTATAGTCCAATATGTGTTCAAGATTCCTGAACAGATAAAGCCTTGGTGTCAAGGAAAAGAATATCATGTTGGTTGAAGGCTGAACATTACAATGTTGCGAAAGAGATTAGGCCTGCCCTTAAACACCTCAAATGAGTTTATATTTGTGTGCAGGCCCAGACTAGACTAGATTTATTTTGTTAATAAATATCCAAGTATTTATTTAAGTGGAAGGCATAGTTGATTAAAATGTAGATGCATCAGGTTATGGGTATGCCATGCCATACTAGTTGTATTTCTATCTGTATAGTTGTGTCAGGATGTTTAGCTGATTTAGATCACTTGAGACTGTGCTTGATGTCTCTGTGTAGAGTATGATGTGAGTGGATACTTGGGGCAGACAGAGAAGGTGACTTCACCTGAACGGGTCATCGAGACGGGCCGGGGTATATGCTGTGGATACTCCAGTCTCTGCGTGCAGATGTGCAGGTATCTTTGAATGACCTCTCGGTACAGATGACAACAAGCTGAAAAGAATTTCATTTCGAAAACGACACAAAGAGAACATTGCAGAATTGCAGTGCATACAGAACAATTTCAGAGCCTTTCCACATTTTGTTAGGTTTCAGACCCATCTTAAAATGGATTCAGTTCATTTTTTCTCATCAATCTACACACAATACTCCACTTTGGAGTGTTGTGTTAATTCATTAAAAATAAAAGAATAATCCCGAAGGTTAGTCCTGTTCACAATTTGTTCTAGATACAGTGTTCAACATAACAACATGTTATATAAATCTATTTTGGATGCAGTGTGTTCAATCTAAGAGGAAGAGACAAAGCAAAGTAAAAGAATGGGGACAATCCACATGTAGTGCTTAGTGATATTACATGATAGTGATTTATTTGTTTACCAGCCTCTCTTGTGTGCTTCTGCAGTGAAGTTGGGGTAGAGTGCCGTGAGGTGAGTGGTCACAGCAAAGGTGCCAGCTATCGGCCAGGTCTTCATGCCGAAGCCACCAAGTCTGACCATGCCTGGAATGTAGTGCGTCTACAGGGGCATTGGTATCTGCTGGACTCATGCTGGGGAGCAGGGAACGTGGACTTCACCAAGAGAGTCTTCAACAAGTGGTGAGACTGGCTAGCTTTTCTTAGGGGAATTATTGTTATTTACTGTTAAAATGGAAAGGGTTATTGAATTGTGTTGAAATGTGTTAATAAAATACCATGCAGAAATAACTAAGCTAATAGAAAAAAAACCCTCATTACTAAAAGATTCTTACCTGTTTTCAGCTACGACGAGTTTTTCTTCCTGACTGACCCGGAGATGTTCATAAGTTCCCACTACCCAGATGACCCTCAATGGCAGCTTCTTAGGGTGCCTCTCACACTGGAGGAGTTCCAGAAGAGGGTCCAGAAATCCTCATGGTTTTTCCAGTTGGGACTGACTCTTCACCATCCCACACACTTCCTGCTGGTCACAGGTTGGCATTCCCATCTCATTGTCCAGAGTTTTTCAGAGAACCAGTTACAACTTTAGTTAATGCTGAGTTAATCATTCCAGCTATTTCGCTACTGTTTCTTTCACTGGTTTTTAGTTCAAAACAACATCTCTTTTTTCATTTCAGAGAATGGTGAGGCCACCATTTCCATGACTTTCCCCGAGCCTCTAGAGTTCACCTACCGGTTCTCTCAGCGCAGTGGCTCTATTCAGAGGGAGCTGAGTACATCTGCTGCACTCCTCATAGTCACAACAACTCACATGAAGCTTCAGCTCCGGCCCCCTACTCAGGGAACATTCGACATTGTTGTGTTTGCTCGAACAGCTAACACGTCTGGTTCTCTCCCCGATGTCTGCAACTTCCTGCTGGAATGTCCTAAGCCTTCACCTTTAGATGGGTTCCCTGAGAACCCTTCTAAGTCCTGGGGCATGGAACCGAAGGCCAAGGACATGGGGCTCAAGCCGTGTCAGTATGAGGCTGAGATCACGCTGGAGTCTGGCACTTTTGAGATGGTGCTCCAAACCAGCCGGCCTCTGATGATGCTGTGCAAACTCGCCCACAAAGACCTGGACGAAGCGCTGGCCAAGAGATGCGTGGCTACACAAAATGAATCTGATCAGCTCAGCTGTCACGTCCTCTGCCCTTATAAAGGCTATTACCGCCTGTCTGTGTTTGTGAAGGACAGCGAGAGCAGTACTGAGACATATAATCCTGCAGGTACCTTTCTACTGCATTGCACAAGTAGTGCTGTCATCAACATCAATAAACTCTTCCCACCTGACCTGAGCAATAATTGTGGGCCTGGTAACTCAACACTCAAAGCTGGTCTCACTAACTTCAGCCACAGCAGGGCTCTAATAAACACACAACAGGGGCAATGCAACATCACTTTTCGCAATCAGCATGGCTTGAAACTTCAAGCCAATCTGTCCAGAGAGGAGCGCCAGCAACCCAAGTACCCCCTTTCCCGCCATGTGCTCCTCTCCTGCGACGAGAAAGACGCCACCATCAGTGTCGCCCTGCCAGGAGCGGGGGTCTACAAGCTGAGCCTGTTTGGTGGACCTGCAACCAAAACCACCTTATCACACATATGTGACTATGTGCTACGGAATGACTGGGAAGGGTCATGGCCTCCGTTCCCACTCAGCTATTCGATCTGGAATAGCGGCTGTGTTCTGTTTGAGCCGCGCACAGGCCTGCTGGAGCCCATGGCCAAGGTGCGTTTCTGTGTGAAGGTGCCCAGGGCGAGGGAAGTGAGCGTAATAGGACAGAACCACACTGAGCTGAGGCTCAACCAGGAGAGCCAGATGTGGGAGGGGGAGGTGTTCACAGACACTGTTCCCCAGTTCAAACTTGCCGCCACCTTTCCAGGGGGAGCACCTGGAAGTATGGACATCCTCCTCTGCTTTGATGTCCTGAAGACCCCAAATGGGATGAGATGAGAAGTAAAAACAGTGTCCCAAATCAGTTTTTTTAATTAGCCTAATAATCAAGGCGCTCTTGTGTTTATTATTTCTATCACAGTGTACTGGTCTATCACCAACTTAATATTTAGGCTGATTTTGTAGCCTTGGCCTTGTGCTATTCTCTCTCATCTACTGGGCTGCGTCATAGTATATACTAATCATTTCAAAATGGCGTATTGCGCATATATACTAGTGCAGTGTATTCTGCTGTTGCCGTTGCCATTATTAATTAAAGTGAGAGGGAGATGGGTGGGGTGCCAGCTCCACCACTCCTGTATGAGTAATGTGTAAACAGTGGTATCTGCTTGCTCTTACCACTCTGTTGGTTCGGTGAGCAATTGGAAGCCAGGCCACCGGATCACTTGTATGTCTCAGGCACATGTAGCATGTCCGCCCCCTGTGAACCTGTCTGCTCACGCATGTCAAAGGCCATGCAAGGTCCTCACACCCCCTCAAACATACAGCCTCTGCTATTTATATCTTGCTGAGAATGACAAACATTTGCATAGCTGATCCATGGGCTGCGAACAGCACTCAGCAGTTTCAGAGGCGGAGCTTTCATAAGTGTAGGTGTTAGCCTCATGAGGCCATACAGCTGGTCCCTCTCTTACACCACGGACGGTACAGTGTGTGAACGTGAAATGTGAATGGGTAGTTTGTTGCAATGTTTAATAGATGTTATATAGGCAATATTTAAGTAACAGCTCATGTGTATGTGCTACATGTCTCTGTAAATTCCCTGTTCTGCTGCATGCTTCACAACTATCGGACGTCACCTTGTTTGAAAGCAAATTAATTAATTAATGAATTTAATTTAATTTAAAAGTCTAAAGAACTGTAGAAGGAAAGCCAAGGTAATGAAGGAGCATCACTTTGACTGTGCTGATTGGTATTCTGCAATATATGCTAATGTTTTGACTTCAGCCTTTTCGCAGAAAAGAGCACTACGTTCCATATGTCACATTTAAATCCAATGCAAAAAAAGTCACATGTCAATGAAAAATAAAATGAACTTTCCAAGAGAGAATGCTATGTGGGGGCTATATTACTAACCTTTCCCTGAGTTGTTGTGTTTAGCAGTTACAATAGCATCTTGATAGAGGTCAAAGTCATCCTGTGAAGGCTACCACAATACCAGTACAAACCAGTTCATTGGAGGGACTGTATGACATGCATATCTATGACAGCAAGCCTCATGTCAAGTCCTCCATATTTATGTTACTTAATGGACAGTCACAGATACACTTGTCTTTGTATTGGGTTGGGGGGGGTTGTGTCTCTGATGTTCTTCTTCCGAGTTGTTTACTTGGTAATTCGAGGTTTTTAGAGGCGCTTAGAGTCTGTGTCTTGGGAGGATATTATCTTTGTGATGGATTTCCTTTTTTGTCACAATTTATATTTATGTGTCTCGCTTTTGTGATGTTGCAACTCCTCGCTGTCCCAGATGAGAGTCAAACTCCGCTAAAGAGGACAGAGCTGTCTGCTCAGAAAAAAAAAGACCAGATTGTTTTTTTTTTCCTTATCAAAAAGATAACTTGCCTTATCATTGTCTTCCTCAGATCTGAGTGCAATTTTTCATAGATGTCAAATTCACCAATAGTAGGAAAACAAATGGCCTGCACACCAAGAGAATCAGTTTAGCTACCGTGACCATCGTGCTGATGCCGGCCTAGATATGAGACTCTTCACATCTAATCAGGGCCAAACACACCGCATGGCTCTTTCATTTACAGACAATCATATGCTGTTAGACAAAAGTGCTGAGGCGTAGTCCTTATTGAGTGGGATGAAATGAGGAGTAAATGTGTGCATTAATCACTGCAGCGTAGCCTTTCTCGCCACTCTCATTTTAAATACCACAGACCTCCACAAACTACACTGACAGCCGCAATTGATTTTCATTTCCTAATTTCAAGCAGACCACAATAACGTTTATCACTGGCTCAGTGTGCTGTTATCATGGTTACAAATCTGAAATGGGAAGCTACTGTGAATTGACCATTAAATCAGTTCTCCTCACACGCAACCTGGAGACGTGGAAAAAAAAAACAAGCGAGTGAGATGAAGACACTCTGCCTCAGTGTGTTGAAATTCACAGGTAACGTAGTACTCCCACTGGAGAGACATCATGCGGAACGTTCCAGAAAACAAATGAAACCGGATCACTCTGCACAGTATGCTATCGACTCTCCACTTGCGAGCATAATGAAGGTTTCAGTTTTTAGAGGGCTTCTCCTGAGGCCACTGAGTTCAACGAAAACATCAAATGCTCTTGGCACAGGCCGAGGTAGAGACCTCTGGAGTTGAATCAGGTGCCTTTGTACGTATGATAGGACGAAAACATCAAATGCTCTTGGCACAGGCTGAGGTAGAGACCTCTGGAGTTGAATCAGCTGCCTTTGTACGTATGATAGGACGGTATAAACATCCTCGAAGCAATACACAGGGAGACAAAAAAAAAATAGTATTTTGACAGAAGTTGACTTTCACACCAAAAAAAAAAAACACTAAAATGAGTTACATCAACAGGGGACCATACATTATGTAATCGAGCTGATAGTAAATAAAGTCAGATTTTTTTTTCCACAGAATCATTTCTGTGCATAACAACACAAGAGCAATGTGTGACCAGATACAACAACAAAACCTGTTCGGTCTGAGGGGTATAAATAGTCCCGATCCCTGCTCTGGAACATAGATTAGGCCGACACCCTCTCACTCTCACAAAGAGGTGATTGCTGCTTCATACTACCATTACCAGTTCACTATATGCCAAGCCATTATCATGCAGGCAGCTGGTCATGTGCACATGTTCTAGAGGCCCTGGGGCCAACAGGCAAGCCTCACAAAGCTGACAACAGTCCTGTCACAGCAGTCCTCCCCAGAGCAGCGCCTGCAGCGTGGAGCGTGGAGTGAGTTTGGCCGATGTGACTGGCTGCTGAAAGGCCAGAGTGGGCTCCTTAAGGACAGGGGGTGTGAAAGCTTTCTTCTCTCTTGGAAAGTTGTTATCAGAGGGGTGCTTGGGAATGGGGCCCAGCAGTGAGAGGCGCACGGAACCGCTCAAAGGACGATGGAAGGACAAGAACCCGCTGAGAGGCGCACGGAAACCTCTCACCGCTCAAAGGACGACGGAAGGACAAGAACCCGCAGGCAGAGGGAGATTTGAGTGAGCAGAATGCCAGCATTGCCTGCAGGAAATGGGATAGGTAATAAAGTAAATGTCAGTGTAACAAGAGATCCCTGTCATGAGCAATAATGTTTTACAGTGAACCAAGAGAGATGGAAAGGTTTAATGAATTGACTTGCACGTGCCCTGCATAGAAGTGGTAAGCAAGCACAAAGAGTTCAAATGCCCCTTTGACACGGTACTCCTGATGTTGACCAAAGCCAGACACACACTAGTGACCCGTCAAACGTGCAATACAGACGACACAGAGCCAAGTGCCTTAATGTCAGGCAGAACCAGTTGGAGGGTGCTGCTGGTAAACACACCCGTTCTCCTGTCACGCACGCTGGTGACAGTCATCATTCAGCAGACCTGTCCGAGCGCTGATCCCCACTGGCCCCACTCAGGGAAAGGGTGTAAACGGTGACAAAACAACAACAGAAGTGTATTAGAGAAGTGTGTTGAATCAGTACCAGTTTGTATTAGCCTCCTAGTAGATTTCAATGCTTTACATCATGGATTGCCTTATAAAACATAAAATCTCTGCCCACTTCAGTACATACTCATCGTGGTTTCCATAACGATGGGATCAACCAAACTTATTAAATCTTGCTCCTCAGAGGGATAATTTACTGCTTTGAGCTGAGCGGGGTTCTAAAATGTCATGGACTTCCACAGAAGGATTTATCTGCAGGGTCCTTCGCCCTCCTCTGAGCTCTTCCGTGAGCTGTCTGATGAGCAGAGAGTAAAGGAGATGTGAGATGACGGCCTTTTACTGATGGGAAAGATGAAATGCAGCCCTCCAACACAGGATCTGATTCCAGATCAGCATGGTTATGGGGTTTGGGTGGGGAGAACATGGCTGCATAGTCATTTAAAAGCACTCCGAATTAACAATGTGTATGAATTGTGCTGTATAAATAACGCTGTTTTGTCTTTCCTTGCATTGCAGTGTATCGTGAAGTACATATTAGACAGGTAGGTGTAGTGGGGTAAGGAGATGATATCAAATGTACTCATACACTGATGTCAAGAATAGTTGGCTGCTTCTGACAGAAGACCCAGGGGATGGTCTAACAGAGGGAGGCAAACGCTACTGAAACACACGACGACAGCTCATACATAACCATGGTCTCATTCATTTTTATGTTATGACTACAAATGTATGATAATGGAGGAAAAGGTGAATAATGGAGACTGAAATGAAATGAATGAATAATTCACGTCACTGTTCACATTTTAAAACGAACTACCTGCATCAGACAAACAAAGGATCAGACAAAACATCAAACAAACAAAGGATAAACCAACAAAGAAAAAAAGGGCCTCAGAAAAAGGTATCATACACTGACGGTGAATGACGAACCTCTGAGTCCGGCACACAGGCATGGCAGAGGAGAGGCAGAGGAGAGGCAGAGGAGAGGCAGAGGAGAGGCAGGGTAGAGGCAGAGGTGGTGCATCACTGCAAACAATATCCGAAGGTGAGTACGAGAGTACGAGGGCTTTGGGGGAAGAGTGATTTGGGCTTTCCACTCCTGTCTGGGATCTGACAGCCGCTGTGGACTTGCCTCTTCTCTCGTCACTGATCTGGTTTTCAGCCTGGCACTGAAAGAACTTGCAATAAGCCAAATTAAACTTCCTAAGCACCACCACTGGAGCTGTATATTTCACAAGGTACTTCATAAGCCACTCTACTGGGTGTATGCAATCCAAAACAGACGTAACTGAATCGCAACAGTAGCAACAGACAAAAAGTATAAGCCCCCCCCCCCCCCTAAAGACCTGGGACAATCAGTCACTTGGGTTCTGCTCAGTGCTGTGTAACTATTACCCCATACCTGCAGGCTGGTTAGTGTCAGGCCGAGTGTGAGAACACAGGGACACGGACTGTGGACTGTGAGCCGGGGCATTGGACGATTCTGTTTTCAGCTTGAGCGTGCCCAGCTCTGTGGCTCTGTGGTACTAATGAAGTAACCAGGGACACGGCTCTGGCAACACCGCCTGAGATCAGGCCATGATGAATGGTTCACAGTGTGGGAATATTTAAAATGCACACTGAGAGACGGACTGGCCCCAATCTCTGGGAAAGATCTCAGTCAACGCTGGGTTCATCCAGGGATGAGAATGTTCAGCTCTGGTCAGGAGCTGCAGTGTGAAAACTTTTCCTGACAGAACAGTAAAGGCCAAAAAAAAGGATGGTGAAAGTTCGACAAGTACGGTTCAAGATGGTGTGGGGGGGGGGGGGGGGGGGGGGGGGGTCATAAAAAGATGCTGACTCATTCTGCGCATCCTCTGACAGGGATTGATATTACTGTTAAAACACTGTAATGCTCGCAGGTCATTATTTGAGAAGCGACAGAGATCCGTAGCTCGACAGAGACATAAACATGGCATCCAGCTGGGAGCAGAGAGGCGGCTGTAACTGAGTCTTTCACGGCACCCAGGGGGGTGGGGTGGTGTTGGGTCGAGGTTAGCGAGGTCACTGAGTGCTGAAGTTTCACGTGGCCGCCTTCTTCCCAGCAGTGTGGTGATAACTGTTTCATGCGCCCCTGCTCTCTCACTCTCTCTCTCTCTCTCTATCCTTCTCTCTCTTTCTCTTTTCTTTCTCTCTCTTTCTCTCTCTCTCTTCCCTAACTCACTCCTCACTCGATTCTTTTGAGGTTTTAATGCTGAGTCTTTGGAGTACACTAGCAGATGGCACAGACCAATCTCTCACACACAGGCGCTCATAGGAACAATCAAACTCACCTCTCAAGGACCAGAACAGGCTCCGACCTGAACAGAACTCATCAGTGCCATGTTTTAGGAACCATACACAACCCTGCAGGAGCCTTTGGAAAATCAGTTACATGTTTCTTTTCCTGATTAAGCATTTGTCTTTCTTTTATTGTATCCATTTACAAACACCACGATTTGACTCTGGTAATGGAAAAAGATAACTGATTAAATAATACATTTTTTCAGAAGAGTAATGGGAAAAGATCTGGAATTTCTATGACTTGAAATGCCTTTTTTTAAACCGGATTTGACCTTTGGTATATTTTTGCTTTGCTCATGCCATTTCTTCATTCGAGTGCGTGATTACATGACCTATATGTTTGAGCAGAAGGCTTCCATGGTTGCAGACCAGATAAGTGGGATCACAGATGAAGTCTGGGCTTCTATAGGTTGGGTAGATGAATTAGAAAGGACTAATATGGCAACAGCTTTTATTCTACTCTCTCTCTCTCTCTGATCACAGATCAATTTTACAAATAGTAATTATACGGCAGATGGACACCTCTCTGAAAATATGGTATCTGTGGTATATTATTTGAGCAGTAGGGGGCACTGTTTCAACAAGAAATGGCTGAACTGCATGATGACAAATCTCTGATACATAACTCATTTCAGTTCACTTCTCTCTCTTTCTCTCTCTCGATCAGTCACACACACTCACAGTCATGCATGCACACTCGTGCACACGCACACACCACACACACACACACACCCACACCACACATACACACCCACACACACTCACAAACACCCCCCACACACACACGAACACACCACACACAGACCCACCCAACCACCCACACACACAGACACACACACACACACACATACACACACACCACACACACCCACCCACCCACCCGTTCACACACACACACACACACACACACACACACCACTCTCCCCTTGAACACATTTAATTGGATCCTGTGCTTATGCTTATTTGCTGCTTATATAGGCACTGCCAGCATTTCTTTCATTGCCTGTTATATAGATGAATCATCATGAGGTCGAGCTCCATATAGATAATCCTTCCATATACTTCTTCCTACCTTCTCTTCTCCCCTTTTAATTGCAGAATGCTGAGCAAGGCCAGAGTCCTTCACCGGCTCAAGAGAACACTGCAGTATTCAGCTGTGTCTGGACTCCTGTGTTTCTCTGTGAATATAGAAGGCCTCGCTGGGACAATGACCCTGTCCATGTAGCCTACTGGAAAAAAAGTTCCCCAGCAGGTGAGCTTACTCTGGCTCACTTAGTGTCGGCGTAATTGCTAATATCAGGGGTGTGATTGCATCTGAAGGACTTCTCTGATTGCCTTTTTCTTTCTTCCATTTGATTGCTAATTGCACTCAGCCTCAAATTGTAAGCACACTGTGCGGTCTGAAAGAGCAAACTTGGGGAAGAGGTGATAGATTTTCACCCCTGCTAGGCACAATGTTTGAAACATTTACTTAAAAATGTCCTTTGATATAAGGTCAACACCCGCAGAGATATTGAACACATGAGTGAGGATAGGATATGTGGACGTCAATATAAAAAGACTTTTTGTGTTCCTGGACAAGATGGATTCTAGGTCAAATGGGACATTTTATATAAAAGCATTGGTACATCAATACAAGTTGGGAATATGCTTCCTTGCAAACGTTTATTGTAAATTTCATTCTATTCTCCAGAGATGCGTTGGAAGATCCAGAGTGTGACCGAGGTCCAAGATCCAAGAGAGATGCACAGCATCCATCCCTGCTTCTGTTACTGTGCACTGTTCATACCTGGGCTGAGGCTCCGACGAGAACAAAGACTCTTATGGACAGGTGCCACCAGAGATACAGCTGGAGTCAAGAGACAGGCAGTGGAGGGGTAAACAGAGTGTAACATTTCACACACACACAGACACACACACACACTCACACACACACACACACACACACACACACACACACACACTCACACACGCCACACACACACACACACGCCACACACACACGCTACACACACACACCACACACACACACGCCACACACACACACACACATACACACAGAGAGAGAGAGAGAGAGAGAGAGAGAGAGAGAGAGAGAGAAAGAGAGAGGCTATCAAGGGGGGAGGGATGGTGCAAAAAAAGTGCAAAGTGCAAAAAAACTAAACTTTAAGTAGAAAAGGCTGTTCTGCAGTAAATGAAACTGCCTGACCCTAAACACGTGTAAACTTGTCCATGTTTTGCATTTGCTTCCAACACGTACTTCCCTGTGAATTGCAAGTGCACCACGCCATGCCTGTTGAGATCTGAACATTTAACCAGCGTGTCAAAAATGAGCGCTTCTTTTATTGAGCTGCCACAATAGAGGATCCCTTTGTCAAAGGCCTGCTACAAAGAAGAAGGTTTCAGGATTAATTGCTTAAAGAGCCACTGACAAGTATGGCCATTTACCCTGAAGAGCTACTGACTGCGAGTGAAAATCCCTGCTTTTATAATTTGATGGCATATTTTTCCATCAAAAAGGCATACGCTTCCAGGGCAGCGTCAGCCATTTATGGGTCTAAAGCACTCTTTCCTCCTCACGAACGAGTGGGCTGTTGACATTCCTTGTCCTCCTGTTTCGCTGTACAAGTCAGTCATGGAGAGCATTCCAATTAAGGGTTACATAATGAAGGGGGGGGCCCGTGCTTCAGAATGAGCGGCTTTTTAACCTCTTATCGCGGCGTAATCAGGGCATCTGCGGTGAGTCTTCCTCCTCTCCGAGTTGGGAGAGTTCTCGCCGAGCGCCCAGAGTGTTGCTTTATGCACTATCTATCGATTTGTTGTGTCTCATTTCACCACTCATTGAGCCCTACTGTAGGAGTGACCTTGGGGAGGCTTAACCAGGGCGGACACCTCGGCTGAATAGGTTATGATGCAGTGGTCCTGCTCACTCTATTTGTAAACACATTCCGTCAACATGAGAGGGGAGAGAGATGGCATGACTTCTAATCGTCCCCCCCCAAGATTGCTCATTTCAGGGAGAGAAGAGAGAAGAGGCGTTTAACTTCTGCTCACACAGCAGCCAGAGTTGCCCAGCGATCTATCCATCTATCTATCTATCTATCTATCTATCTATCTATCTATCCATCTATCTATCTGATGTTTATATTTCTTTTACTCCATTCCTTGATGTGAATGTGGCCCCCAGGAGTCCATTTGAAATGCAGTGCATCAGAGAGAGAGATGAAAATCTGAATATGGAGTTGCATTTTTGAGTGGTCAGTCTAGTAAAGCCCTTGGGGAGATTTAGTATGGGTCTGAAAGAGATCTCAAAGCAGTGGAGGATAGGACGTCATAAAGCCTATTGATCTTCCTGATGCCCTCCTACCGTCAGACTAGAACAAATGCATCTGCTGCACTTAACGGAGAGCCGGGCTCCGAGCCACGAGGTAGCTTCCATCATAGGACTCAATGTCTGCAGACAACCTGTTTAGTGTAAAGGGTGCCACTGAGTCCCAGCGAAGGCCAGTGCTAACAAGGCTGGCTTTTGTTCCACTCTCTCACAGCACCGCTCACCATTGAATTGGCACGGCTACTTTAAGTTTCACTTCACAGCCAGTTGGATGAGTTTAGAATGTGACGAGAGCAGTTCGTTTCTCCCACCCACATTAGACTCAATTCCTTCATGGTTGTGTGATGTGTGATGTGATTTGTACTGCATGACCTCTACACAAGACTAGTATTGAATCACAGTACCTGCACATAATATAACAGGTATTATTGATATTATATGTATTTTATACAGACAGATTTCTGAACACACACACAGTATACGTATGCGTACCCAAGTCCCTTCCTGGCCCGTTTATAATCCAGCATTTTGTGATCCAACAATGTCATTTTCACATTCTTTTTGCTGTATCCTAAAGCAACATCAGTGGGAGTATAAGAGGAAGGATACATCATTTATAAACATGAATAGATGCAAACATCTTCACTATGCTGCAAGAAGTATTGATAGACACTGACAAAGACAAGGGTCAAAAAAGAGTTGAGAAGGAACCACATCACAATAAAGAGACTACAGAGAATAGACACACCACCCCACACACAACCACACCATACAATGCATCCACAAACACACACACTCACACACACACTCTCACACACACACACACACACACACACACACACACACACACACCACCCCACACACATCCACACCTGCTCCACCACTCCCCCCACACACATCCACACCTGCTCCACCACTCCCCCCACACACATCCACACCTGCTCCACCACTCCCCCACACACATCCACACCATACAATGCATCCACAAACACACACACACACACACACTCACACACACACTCACACACACACACACACACACACACACACACACCACCCCACACACATCCACACCATACAATGCATCCACAAACACACACACACACACACACTCACACACACACTCACACACACACACACACACACACACTCACACACCACCCCACACACATCCACACCTGCTCCACCACTCCCCCCACACACATCCACACCATACAATGCATCCAACCAAAACCAAAACCCATACGAACACACACACACACACACACACACACACACACACACACACACACACACACACACACACACACACACACACACACACACACACACACACACACACACACACACACACACACACACACTCACACACACACACACAAACACACACAAGCACACGCACACACACATACACACATACACACACACACGCACACACACACACACACACACAAACACACCCCCCCCCACACACACACACGCACACACACAAACACACACACGCACACACACACACATAAACACACACACGCACACACAAACACACACACAAACATAAAATAACTGTGTTTACAACATGGATGCTCAAATAGGCACGTAATCCTATTCGATACAGAACATTCCCTTTTAAATCCCTGTGTTGTTCTGGTTTTTGTTATTATGGTACAATTCTGTACTGGGTTTTTCTAATGGCCATTGTCAACAATGAGGGGATTGAGCTGAGGCTCCAAAAACACCCAGTTTTCCCTGGTGGACTATGTTTACAAGGACACCTCCACAAAATAAGAAACTGTTGTGTTGTGTAGGCTTCAGACTGCCCCAAGGAACCTTCAGAAAAGATGATTTTGGCAACCAGTATAATTTTTTTAAATGAAACTGAGATCTGGGGATGTTCAGTATTGTGGAATGGAACGAGCTGCTGAGAGGTTGAGTTCAGTTTAGTTTGGCACATTCACATTCTGTTCACAATAGGGCACCTTTCTTGCCAGCACATTATTTTTTTCTTTTTTTTTTCAGAACTATGCTCGCTTTTTCAAGTCTTTCTATCAGCGGCTATTTCAGTGAAAAAGAATTGGTTCAGTGGCTCAATCTTGGAAAAAAGACACAAAGAAAAAAAAAATGGCACATTTCTTCACAGTGCTTCAAAGCGTTTGGTCCCAAATTTCACTCCAAAATCTCACACAAGCTCAACCCAAAGTACAAGAATGCAATTCTGTATAATAATTGTGCACTCCAAACACTTTTGAAATCATGATTATTGCAAAATGTCTGCCAGTGTCCTTTCAAATCAAGTAGATGATTGAGTTTGGCATCTCCTTCTGATATCTGTGTACATAACTGACAGGAGAGGTGGATGACATGACGTCTGATAAGACGAATTATGAAGATGAGTAACACAAGGGGTTATTACGTAAATGCGCTTCAGCAAATTCAACTGCAAAAAAAATTCAAACTGCAAATTCAACTGCAAAAAAAACCTATTCATTTCAGTCCCTATGTGAAACCAGAGACACCGCTAAATCAGCTACCACTCCACAGACATCTAAAAAAAAGTCTTCATAAGACATGAGACTTCATTAGCTGATACTTAGAAGTGTGGATCAAAGAAGCCAGAAAGATGTGTTTTGTAAGGAGAGGTAGAAACAAAGGAGGCTCTTTGCAGACCACTGTAGGACACACCCTCCTCCTCATAGTTCCAGTTTGAAGTATATTTTATTTATTTATAATTTGGGTAGGAATTCACATGTTGTTCTGGTGAGGAAAGAGTGCAGTTCAACATTATTGTATTGACATCCATGTATTATCTTTGCTTTCATGGGGAAAAGTGATGTTTTATACAGCGTGAACAAAGCATGTAGCTATTATGCTTCTTTGGGTTTGTCCCCCATATATAAAAGTTCCACAGCTGCTGCAGAGTATACAGCACAGTATACAGTATACAAATGGAGGAGGAGTACTGAAGTATACAGCACAAATGGAGGAGGAGTACTGAAGTATACAGTATACAAATGGAGGAGGAGTACTGAAGTATACAGCACAAATGGAGGAGGAGTACTGAAGTATACAGTATACAAATGGAGGAGGAGTACTGAAGTATACAGTATACAAATGGAGGAGGAGTACTGAAGTATACAGCACAAATGGAGGAGGAGTACTGAAGTATACAGCACAAATGGAGGAGGAGTACTGAAGTATACAGTATACAAATGGAGGAGGAGTACTGAAGTATACAGTATACAAATGGAGGAGGAGTACTGAAGTATACAGCACAAATGGAGGAGGAGTACTGAAGTATACAGTATACAAATGGAGGAGGAGTACTGAAGTATACAGTACAAATGGAGGAGGAGTACTGAAGTATACAGTATACAAATGGAGGAGGAGTACTGAAGTATACAGCACAAATGGAGGAGGAGAACTGAAGTATACAGTATACAAATGGAGGAGGAGTACTGAAGTATACAGCACAAATGGAGGAGGAGTACTGAAGTATACAGTATACAAATGGAGGAGGAGTACTGAAGTATACAGTATACAAATGGAGGAGGAGTACTGAAGACTGATGTCCTGATTTCTGCACTTTCGCTTCTTTTCCTATTGTTAACTGATGGCCAAGGAACATCTTTCCATTCATCTCAGAAAGTGACGATTTTGGTGGAAGCATTTCAAGTATTCAACTAAGTGATGCAAACGCTATTTGTACAACTGCCTGTTAAACCAAACTCCTAGAAAAAACAATTTGTCCATTGACCATGTGATGGTAAAATAACGCTAACAGTTTGACCAGCTGAAACTGCAGGTATAAGTCTGAAGTCTCACCATCAGCTTTTCATTTTGAATTATTAAGAAAAAATGCAGCCATATGAATAATTTGTAACATTTCATTTTCAGGTGTTAATGTAGTTGGCAATTGTATTTTGCATATACAAATGCAACACTTTCTGTGTGTGTGCTTTTTGGAAATGTGGGTAGACCAGAGCCCTATTTTCAGTAAATGTGTATGAACAAAATGAAACACACATCACATCTTGGCTCTAAACAAGTCCTTACTCAAGTGGAAGTGAGTGCAAAGAAAATGAAGTTGACATATTTCATGAACTCCGAGCCTCAGCTTTGTCATAGCATTTACAACAATGAGAGAGAAATCAATCCTTCTTCTCTCCTGCAAACACGGGCTTTAGAAACACTGGAGCAGTAGGGAGAAGAGAGGCTGGTCAGAATACAGACGCCCCGGCTGGGCGGTGAATGCCCAGGCACGCGCCGTGAGTGCAGGCGCAGGCGCAGGCTCGGCTATACTGCCGCTTTGGAATGCGTCTAGGTCTACCCGACGCAGGACCCAGCCATGCTGCTCAATCGCTTCTATTGATCGCAGCGCAGGATTTGAAGTTGACACCGGGAGTGAACTTTGGAGCAGATGGAGCCTCGGAGGAGGGAACGCCACCGTCGGGCCCAAGAGGAGGGAACGCCACCGCCGGTCCCAAGAGGAGGGAACGCCTGCCGCCTCGGTCTGTGAGGAGAAATACTAAAAAAAGTCTGGGGAGTTGGGGTGGGGGTTTCGGGGGAGAAGGGACGGAGCGAGAAGCTGCTGGAAAGAGGAGGAGGAGGGAAATGAGGTGGCCTGGCTGGGTGAAGTGCACTGAGTTGCTATTTCCACTCACAACTTCACAGGGAACTAAAAGACTGAGTTCTCAATTCAAAAGCAAACCAGCTCTCCCTCTCTCTCCTTCTCTTTATATGAAAATAGTGCTGCTGCTAGATAAAAACTAGTGCTTGAATATGACGTGTGCAAACATTGGTGTATCTGATACTTTCACATCATAGCTTATTGATTACCTCTCACCTTTAAGACACGTGGAACCGCAGAAGTTCAACTTGACACTTCCACAAAATGTTGCCTTCGTGCCTGACTGGTGAATACGTTTTGCAGAGAAAAAAGGACAACTATTTTCCCCAGGATGAAGATAGCAGATGGGGAAGAAACAGGAACACCATTACCCATTCTCTGAAAAGAATTGCCTTGAAGAACTTTATTCTATTAGTTTAATACAAGGATGCATCAAAAGTGGATGGATCAATGCTCTTGTCTTCTTCCTGTATCGACATCCCTGTGTCTATAGCAACAAATCTTAAATCTTAAATCTTAAATCTTAATGATGTCATAGCATGAAATGGCACCTTGACCCTGAGGTTTTTGTTAAAGGGTTCAAGCAGGGGCAAAATGTTTTCAAAAAGTCTAAACTCTCCTTGTGCAGATCCAAAGAATAATCGCTCAGGGCTAACAGGCCCTAGAGCTACACAGGGTTCAGAGTAGGTGGAAAAGTACCAGGGGGGGAATGGTCATCAGTCATCAGTGGACATTGTGAAGCTGCAGTCCTTGCGGTGGCTACATACTGAATTTTCACCGATGCCCTGAAGCTCACCTACTGTCCTCAGAATGTCCCAAGGACTCTGTCTGGTCTGGTGCTGTAAGACTTTTCTTGCAGGCATTGTCCAGTTCAGCTGGACAACAAAGGAGCCACAGAATCTGACAAACACACAAATATGGTGAGGCAGTGGGCATGTCCTGAAGCATATCCAAGGCCCAGGTCTTGATAACAAGAGACCAAGATAAAAAAAGGACGACCACAAAGTTCCCTTAGACTAAAATGTTTGAGAACTATAAACACATCTTGAAGTCCATGTGTGGAATGAACCTTTAGACCAAAGTCTGAAATACAGATGTGTTCTCTTACTAAAGCTATTTCACTAAGAGTTTGTTGAATTTAACCCGTGTCTGTACAACCAAATGTGTAGATTGGACTCATTTCCTGATCATTATAGAATAACTGTAACATTTTGTCTGCAATTGTGTACTTCATGATGTTGAGGCATACTTAGGGGATGATGCAAAGGGCCCGATTGTAAGACGAGCATATTATTTGAGACCAGGCTGAGTGAAGAAAAAAGTTATCATTTAAATGAAGCACACTTACATCACTTAATCACAGCTTTTATATTCACACAGCTCGATTTACTGTAAAGAGCCTCCTTATCTATGGTCTGTCCTTTTCAGGAAATGGAATTTTTGAGTGGAACATAATTTTGTTTTGCAAAGGTAAAGTGAAAAATAAACAGAAAAAAACAAACAAATCGAAACCATGCATTCTCGACCTGTATTTCTCCTCCCTATCGCCATTAAATGTCAAAGATAATTTTACACTCAAGACCTCAGTTCCGCATAAAATTACTGTGTTTGCTCTTCGGTGGAGGTTAAGACAGGGTTCTGATAATAACATGGTGCAACAGCATCCTAAAGCCAAACGCCTTGGGTCACACTGTGCCACGTTTGTGTGTGAACAAGAAACTGCAACACTTTGTAGCTTGGTAGGAGAATAAGAAGAAGGTGTTGCATTCCTTTACTGCCTTTAGTCCACTAATGTTCTGGCTCTGAAAAGAGGCTTGAAATGACTATGTGTGTATGAACCATTGTGTTTTTATAGTGTCATTATAAAGCTTCTACAGAGAAATTGCATCTAAATTATACCGTTGCACTGGCTATTTCAGTCATCAGGATCAATCTTTTTTCACTCAGGAGCTAGTCATGTAATATGATTTATGTGCAATGACGTTTTTTGAGGATTAAACTATCTGCAACTCGTTGAAATCCTCTGAAGCACATCTTTATAAACACGATTTTTCATTCTCGAGTCCAGACATAAATTGTGGTGATGCCAGTTATGTTTTCCGACTAGCTTGATCCAAAGAACTGCAGCCATTTTCTTAACCTCTGTTTGATTTATCCAGCAGTACACTGTTTACACTGACCTCTGAGCCAAAAACTGAAACGACTCTTTCCGTCTGTAATTATCTGTAACGACTGGCTAAAGCCCTGTTGTTTTTGACAGAGACGCTGCTCGCTTTCACCAGGATCATTGTGTTCTTTGATTACATCAATTCATCCATACACAATCTTTTTTTTATTGTTTCAAAAACGTTGGAGTGAGCAGTAAATGAGCCGACAGCTTTTATTGGCAGTGATGGAAATGAATTGAGCAGAGTGAGAACCCCCAGTCATTCTCTGTGCAGATGCCACAACACATGACAAACAAGAACAGCGCATCCTCTCAGGGCCAGCGTGGCCTCGGACCAACCGTCCTGGCTGCCGTGTCAATCCATCGTCAATCGCAGCCATTTAAACAAATCACACCATTGGCATATGGCAAAGTTGGCAATTAAAAGGAGATGATTGAAGGGCGAACCAAGTTCAGTTCTGGTTGGTTAATGTCCTTTCGTACTGAAGGTTTTCTGGAAAGAATGAACACACCAGACGTAGCTTTTGAAAAGGTAGATGAAATGGTCCGATTCGCAAGTCCAGTCCAGTCACTGGAACGAGGATAGTGTATGGTATTTCCATTGCTAAGGAGTGCACTTGGAATGATCCGAGCCTTGGCATGTGTCCACCTAGCTGAAATGAGTTTGGAGACGCATGTTGTTTATCTCCTGCCCAAAGGCTTTAGCATTTGCTATTGATCCAGAATAACACTCTCCTCCTGGTCCTCCTGCTCCTCCTCAGTCAAGTTGAACTGAATGCTATTCAATCTCCATTTCCTCAAGGGTGTTTTCCGAGCAGTTTAAGAGATGCATGAGATGCCTTGGGCAGGGATGATCAGCTCTGCCACACCATCCTTGATTGAATTTTGTTCCCCTGTCCGGGCTAGTTATACAGGCCTTAATAGAAACCTATTTGGCTTCGATGTCTCCAAAGGCAATTCCAACACAGTTGATGATTCTGAAAACAGGGAATATTCACATACATTAAACTTTTGTCATGGCTATGTGACAGCATTGTACTGTACATATATATATACACCTTGATGCGAATGGTCTCCACATTTGTGTTCACATTTCTATCTATCTATATAGTCATTTATATAAAGTGCCCCTCTGTAGTGACGTCGATGTCCGAATCCAAAGGGAGGTTAAAGCTCAGTTTGTCCACAGGAACAAAAATATAACACAATGACTTTGCCAGTGTCCCTCTGGCCTGTCTTCCATAGAAGGTCCTTCCAGGGTTTTTTTTTTAACGGAGCCCAGCCCGTTGTGCGGAAATGTCCCAGGCGTCCATGACATCCTTCATTGATCATAGCAGAACAGGAGGAGGAGGAGGAGGCCCCAGCTGAGGAGGGGCGGGGGGAACTCAAAGGAGCGAGGGCCGGCGGACTTGGGCTGAGTGCTGGAGGGGCCAGTGGAGTCGCCCCAGAGTCTGTCGTTCAGCGTGGCCTGCAGGAAGAGAAAAGTCAAAGAAAGTATAACTTGCACAGCACGCTGCAAGACCAGAGCGTGGTGGAGTAGTAGAAACAGAAAGACAATCTTTAGCAGGGATTAAAGCAAAACAAATGTTTTTTTTTTCAGGCCAAGTCTTATTACCCATCTACAATTTGTCAAACAACTAACAGAGGAGGCCCCCACATTAGGGCATGTACACACTGTCCGGATATTTTTTTTTCATTTTGGAAAAGTCCGGTGCCGCGCCACCTTTTTTAGACCCGCCCCTTTTGTCCATCTTGTGGTGGCTTCCCATTGGTTTCCATGTAAGAACGGAGTTGGCATCTGAGAACCAGGTGGAGAGTGTGTACACGTCCTTAGCCCTCCATGCCCGCTAAACAGGCACAATTATGACATGTCAGCACCACCCCACGCATAACCATAGCTGCTGTTATGCAATGCAGCCATAAAGTGATAAAAAGGCTTTAACCTACACTTTATTCAAATACTCAAGACCAAGAGCATTTTAAGGGAAGAACATACTTTTGAATAGTTTTTCGATTGCCAGTTTGCTTTTACGTAATTCAATGCTGTTTTCAATTGATTCGATTGATTCATACGTCATACAAATAATCAACCATCTACAGTTTTCAGTGCATATGTTTTTATTTATCTTATTATGACATCAAACAAAACAATGTTTTTGTTTTAAGTGAGCCTATTATCACTTAACAGAAAAAGACAAAAAAATAAAAAATAAACTAACAGCAGCAGCATTAAAGAACAATATGTGCAATTCTTGTGCAAAAGTCTCGAGAGTGAAACCATCTCCCTGGAGCTTGGCTCCACCTGATATCCATTTCAGGTTTTCTTCTGTGGGACTCGATGCAGTGGCTCTGACTCCAGGAGTAGAGGAGGAGGAAGAGGAAGAGGAGGAGGAAGAGGAGGAGGAAGAAGAGGAGGAGGATGAGGAGGAGGAGGAGGAGGAAGAAGAGGAGGAGGAGGAGGAGGATGAGGAGGAAGAAGAGGAGGAGGAGGAGGAGGAGGAGGAAGAAGAGGAGGAGGAAGAAGATGAGGAGGAGGAGGAAGAAGAGGAGGAGGGGGCTGTAGAAGGAGCAGAAGAGGAGGAGGAGGATGAGGAGGAGGAGGAAGAAGAGGAGGAGGAGGAGGAGGAGGAAGAAGAGGAGGAGGATGAGGAGGAGGAGGAGGAGGAAGAAGAGGAGGAGGAGGAAGAAGAGGAGGAGGAGGATGAGGAGGAGGGGGCTGTAAAAGGAGCAGAAGAGGAGGAGGATGAGGAGGAGGAGGAAGAAGAGGAGGAGGAGGAGGAGGAGGAAGAGGAGGAGGATGAGGAGGAGGAGGAGGAGGAGGAGGAAGAAGAGGAGGAGGAGGAGGAGGAGGAGGAAGAAGAGGAGGAGGAGGAGGATGAGGAGGAGGGGGCTGTAAAAGGAGCAGAAGAGGAGGAGGATGAGGAGGAGGAGGAAGAAGAGGAGGAGGAGGAGGAGGAGGAAGAGGAGGAGGAGGAGGAGGAGGAGGAGGAGGAGGAGGAAGAAGAGGAGGAGGAGGAGGAGGCTGTAGAAGGAGCAGAGGAGGTAGAACCTTTCTCTACTTTTCTCTCCCTAACTGCTGAGAGGACCTGCACAGCTTCCTTCAGTTTCCTTTCCTCTTGCTTATCAGTTATCTTTCTTCTTCAGATGATGATTTTGGTATTTCTCATAGGAAGACAGCCACAAGCTCCTGGGCAGGGCAACGGTCTTCATGCGGGACCTAATAACGGCTAAGCCTTCATATGTGTCAATGTTCAGCCTGACCCTATCTTTCTCAATGATGTCGTCCATGATGTTAAACGATCCTTTGCTGGGAAGATTTTTCAGGAGGAATGTTGCTGCTTGGTGCAGCCTTCTCTGGGAGAGTTGTAGACCTTCTGTACCCAGGGCATCTTCTCCTCTATAGCCTTGTTCAAGGCTAAGAAGCTGAATTTCCCCACAGACCCCCTTTAATCAGTGTACTGCAGGTCTCTCTTCTGAACATCAAGCTTCAACAAGCCCCTCACACCCAAGGTCATGGCTCCAGGCTTCATGAACTCGGAGAGGAACCCCCCCCCCCCCCCACACCCAAGGTCATGGCTCCAGGCTTCATGAACTCGGAGAGGACCCCCCCCCCACACCCAAGGTCATGGCTCCAGGCTTCATGAACTCGGAGAGGAACCCCCCCTCACACCCAAGGTCATGGCTCCAGGCTTCATTCACTCGGAGAGGAACCCCCCCTCACACCCAAGGTCATGGCTCCAGGCTTCATTCACTCGGAGAGGAACCCCCCCCCACACCCAAGGTCATGGCTTCAGGCTTCATTCACTCGGAGAGGAATCCCGGAGTAGTAGCACCATCTCGGCATGCAGCACGTGAAGCGTAGGCTTTTCATTCTGCAACTGCTTCAGGAAAAACACCTGAAAATCACAATAGAACCTGATTGGAAAAGTGAATTATTATTAACCATTCTTTCCATTTTTTAAAAAGACTATCACAAAAAATGGTTCCCAGGAGGATATTGCAAACCTCGTGAAAACAGTTAACCAAAGACAGAGGCTATTGTTATTGTTTGCTGCTTGATTGCCTTATATTGCCAATATATATGCCAATATTTATATATACAAGTAGATTGCCAAAACAAATCAGCTACCTTTCACCTAGGGACATAACACTTCCCAGGATGTATACTGCCCATGAAAAAAGCAGAGATTAATCATACATGATTCATACAACAAAAGGCTTAACCGCATGATAATTAACAGTTATCTAATAACTGTATTTATGGTTTACTCAGATTCCATTTAAGGGGAAAACGTGCAACAAAAAAGGATATATTAGAGGGAGCAAACACATAAGACATCTCTGTACAGTTCTTTCTACTTACTTCTGTATGAATCAATCAAGGCTGTGAGCTTGTCCAACTCTGAGAAAAACATACAGATGCGTGTCCTTGCAGATTTTGCAATTTACTGTTGCAGAAGAATGATCCTGGCCTTTTCATCAGATGAAACTGCATGCTTTTCAAAACCCTGCTTCAGAAGCCATCTGCATCACAAAAAGCATATACGCATATGATTAAGGGGAGACAACAGAAATGGCTATATCTGTGCTGACTTATTTCATGAGATTTTGCAAACAGGGAAAATGGATGACATGAAAAGAATGCTAATGCTAATGCTATTGTACCTGTGCTTGTGTTGATCGGGAGGAGACAGGACGCTGTAGAAGAGCACACTCAATGGATCCCTAAGCTCTCATATTCTGTTGCACACATCCAGCATTTGCAGGAATCTGCTGCTGATGGGATGTATTAGGCTCTACTTCTCCAAATGAAGTAAGGACTGAGACTCTGCTGAAACGTCCTTCTGTTTGGGGAATTGTCTCTGCTGATGTCCAGGAGTGATGGGTTTTCTCTTCGGACTTCTGACTCGTGTCTCTACTCCAGACCTTTTTCCTCTCATCACGCTGTAGTTATCCAACCACACACCTGATTCCCTCTCATCACACTGTAGTTATCCAACCACACACCAACAACCTGATTCCAGTTCAGGCTATATGATTGGAGGTTGATTAGGGTTGAAGCATCAGTAGTATTCTCTTTCCTCGAGGCCAGATGTTGGGTTAACACTCTCCTCACATCCTCATGAAAGCAGAAAACAAGAACATTCTAGATCCAGTACATGTTCCCACCTGTTGCATGATCTTTGTTTTCGGTTTAGCTCAGTTCAATTTAGATTTCCGGTGAGCCCAAGTAGGAGGCCTGTACATTAGATATGGACCATCTTGAAAATGCCCTCTGGTCTTCGGCAACCGATTGGATTAGGTTAACTAGTGGTTGCAAGGTAGTGAGCAACAGGTCATGCTCTGCTATAAAATGTCTGATTGCGCACATGGTCAGCCATGACAAGATTCGTGAACCTCCGGTGTGGTGGTTGTCGGACCAGGGAAGGAGGACGTTCTGGAGAGCATGAATACCAGCCTTGAGACCAGCTTCTGACTGATGGTGAGCAAGCACTTTCTTTGCCATTACTATCATACTGACTTTTCTTGTGGCATACCATGCAAAAACATGTACCACAAACAAACTAAAAGCCTTTCCGTTCTCCCCCGTTTCACAGAGCCAACCCCATCTCCATTTATTTTTGACAGTTTTATCGATCTCCGCTACCTCGGAGCCTTCCTTCAGTAAAAGCACGTCCATGCTGGCAAACCTGAAAGCAAATGACGAATCACGGCGAAGAGATGGATTACGTGCTAGGAAACCGGTTCTGGGTTTTCTCCTCTAAAGTTAAAATCATATTTCTAAAGAGGATTAATTATTTAATAATTTGGAAAAAAATTGGTCAACAAAAAGGTTGACAAAATAATAACAATGAGTCAGAAAATCCAAGGTGTAACTTCATCAAAACAGCACCAACAACAGCACAGCTAGCACTGATAAAAGCTTGATTGCATGCTAAACTGATGTCTTTTGGGGGATGTAGCTGACAATGTCGTGCTGTAAAAGCTTTTCCTACATTTTCACGGGGTGGCCCGACCCGAACCACAGAACAACTACAGGCGCTTAGCCTGGGTGGCTAGGGGGAATGACAGGGGTGTTTTTCAGTCCTTCACATGAACATATACCATCTAAATGAATTTGAAGATGATACCAAAAGTAGCTGCCTATAAAAGCATACTTCAAAAGTGGCAAATGGTTGCATGCTGTTACTTTAATCTAACATCGGCCTGTGTGTACACTAAAGTTGAATGTGTGTGTGTCCGCCGAGATTACTTCAACACTCCATGGGGCTCTATTATCCTATATATTTAGCATATATACTGTATGTTTAATTGTTTCACATGTTATTGTTACATTGCCAAAAAAGGAAGTGTATGCTTATGCCTAATTAGGTTCATATAAATAAAAGAACATTATTAAAAGAACATTATAACAAGCCTACATTATTTATAGTCAAAAGTCAGATTAGGTATTCACGAATATTATTGCCTAACGAGAAATATTGGCTATAGGCTTATAGGGGAGACAAACACACACACATTTCACATCAACAATATGGCTGAGACCAATGCCTAATGACACTAAATGGTCTATCTTGATACCTATCAAGATGCTTTTCATTAGATTGAACATTCCTGTACTATTCACATCCGGACCCACTCCCCCATCCCACACACACACACACACACACACACACACACACACACACACACACACACACACACACACACACACACACACAAGCACACCCACACACACACACACACACACACAAGCACACACACACACACACACACACACACACACACACACACACAAGCACACACACACACACACACACACACACTTATATATATATATATACACACACACACACACACACACACACACACACACACACACACACACACATATGTACACACACACACACACACACACACACACACACACACACATATATACACACACACACACACACACACACACACACTACCTGTGTGGGTATCAGTGGGCTCATTACATTTTCTTCGGTCTCCATGGAAACCAACGCAGGAGTGGTGCCGTTATCTGGCCAGCTGGTGACGTGGCTGGGCTGTCCTGTCTGGCCCGGGGTTGGTGTGAGGTCCACTGCGTTCTCGAAAGTGAGAAGAGCATTTCCTGTTTGTGAAAGAAAAAGACGTGTGGAGTCAGGGCACGGTGTGTCTGTGTGAGTGCATTTGGACCCTGACTCTGGCACAGACACTAATGTTCCTCTAGTGCTGTCCCGGTTTGCCCTAGTGGGTCCTCTCTCTCTCTCTCTCTCTCTCTCTCTCTCTCTCCCTCTCTCTGTCTCTCTCTCTCTCTCACTGTGGGCTCTCTCAGACGCCCCGCTCGTTAGAAATCACAAGGAGAGAGTTCTGAGGCGGCGTCGAGAGGCAGTCGTAACGGCACCAACTCAGTATTCCTCTCAGAGTTCCCCCACCCCACCCCACCCCTGTGCCCCCCCCCCCCGTCCCCCCAGAGCACCTGCCACTCCACGTGCTCTCACTAACCCACCCACAAGTCGCCAAACAGACGCCTCAGACTGACTCAGTCCCCCCTTTGTTACCGAGCGGCCAGATGAGCTGGCTGCCCGAGGTCTCGGACAGCTAACAGTCGCTCTCTCTCTCTAAGCAGGCAGAGGAGACAAGGAGAGCGATAGAGGGAGCTGCTTGTTCAAACATGTCCGAGTTAAACACTGTGACAATAGTCAATAATAAGGATGATTCATTATTCATCACATAGAAAGGCCATCCAGAAGATTGGAGCTGAGATGGAGAGCCATAAATCTGAGACAGTGGAGAGGTTTTGAATTGCCAAGCTGCCGTCGCTCCACCTTTCCCCATACACACACACACACAAACACACACACACACAGAGACAGACACACACACACACACACACACACACACACACACAGACAGAGACAGACACACACACACACACACACACACCTACCAACCCCCCCACTACCCCCCCCCCTCCACCACACTCATCCCCCCTTCTCCTGAGGTACGCAGACGCAGAGGCGCAGTGCTAAGTGAACGCTAGGTCTAGGTGAAACTAAAGCACTCTCCATCTGCCATCTGTTGGCAATCGCGACAGATACTTTCTTCACAAAAGTCTTCGCACTTCAGCTCGGCACTTTTCACTGCACAGGAGACTACTTCCTTTTCACAAAATAGATTGCAATAAACTGAGAAACACGTGACCGTGCCTGACGCTACCGAGGGGGTCATTCTGTTTGCACGTGCACAGAGAAACAACCAGACCCATTACTGTCAGACTATCTGTTCTGGGTAATAACAAGTTGGAAGGGCAAAGTGTGTTATGAACAGACAAGGTGATTTTCAAACCAAATGAAACAAATTGAAGGGCAGGCCTCTCAGGGAGAGAAATAGAGAGGGAGTGAGAGAGAGAAAGAGAGTGACAGAGATAAGAGTATTGTTGTGAATACTTTGGCAAGATGACTGTGTACAATTGTCACGCCAAATAAAGAGTTTGAAGTTGAAGTTGAAATTGAAAGAGAAAGGGAAACAAACAGACAAAGACCCTGCTTCTAATATCTGATTCGGACCCAACGTTCTGCTACAAAGTCTGCTCACTTCAATACGCCCAGCCTCCCCAAAGCACCTTGTTATCCCACTAGCCATGGATACGTCAGCTGTACCCTCCGTCTCAGAGAGATCCACATATGCAAGGAAGTGAATTCAGTTTTTAATTCCTACCTCCCAGTGCAGCCCCTCTCATCCAGACTGCTTCA